>NC_061070.1:19379016-19434016 GCF_021917145.1 Hypomesus transpacificus | reverse complement strand
TGTTTAACCCCTTGGTAGCAACTTCAAACTTAAGTACCTTAAATGCAAAAAAACAAAAAAAAACATTTTGTGTCACTTTACAACATTTTCAAGGGTTTCTGAAATGCACATTAAAAAACGCTAGAGTAGAGGAAAGAGGATGTTTTGAATAAGTAGGAATATGTTCTGCTCGTTGAGTGTGAGAGTTGAAGGCTATGTATTGAAGAGCTGTTTAAACGGGGGCTCGTGCACTTTCCAGCAGGCTGTAATCTGCCTCAGGTCATGCATCCTTGGTTCATCACCCAACCAGACTGTTAGTCACCATTGGATAGAGTGCTATATATTTATATTGTCACATCGACAGAGGCCTGTATTTTGTTGTTAGAGAGAAATGATAATTGATACAAAATGATGTATGCATTTGTAATCCCCCATGAAATGGTGGTGCTTTTTGAAGTACTGTATTTGGAACAAAGGGTCTAATGGATACTTTTCTTGGATTGTACTCTTTTTTTTTTCTCATTTGCTGTCTTGCTAAACTACTTATAACAAACAAACAAAAAAGTATGACGATATGATTCAATGTTAACAATATATGCAGCTTATTGTATCTTTACTTGAAACTACTTCATGAGAAATGTCACTAGCTATTATTGTTATCAGGATAGTGTGTACTCAGCTCTCTGCATCGCTTAAGAAGCGAATATAAACAGACTGTTGCTTCTGCTGTGGTGTGTTATTCCTGTTTACAAATATGCTCAGTTTCTGGTAAATAACCCAACTCTGCCTCCACTCTCCTGTATTGTCCTGCTCTCATTTAAGAAGCTAAATATGCTCTATTTAGAGAGCGGCGTTTGGTTTCTGGATCCAGCAGGCGGCAGAATGTAGGTCTCTCTTAGCTGCACATATCATATAATCTTTACTGTGGGCTGCCCAAGATTTATAGTCTAGAAATAAATTATACACTTGACAATAACCCAAAGTTAAAAAAGAGAACTATGCCTAAGGAGCTAAGGAACAGACAAATGATTCAGTTGGATGTTGAATGAAGGATAATTGTTGAGTTGGCAATAAGTTCAGCTCACACGGTTTGGTTGTTTGGTTGTTGCTGACAACCGGGAGGTTTGTTCTTGTGCAAGTTCTCTGTTGCCTCACGTGCTCTTAGGGGAGAAGTCCTCCTTTTAACAGAAAAGCATTTCCAGGATGTATTGAGCTCCGGTTAGCCCTTCCATCTGCATTGGCCCATCTCTGGGATTCTCTGATCAGGTTGGTTCTCTCAGAATCTGTTTCATCATCTCCTCCAGTGACAGCACATGAAGGCTGTTTCCCTGATAAAGTAACATCCTCTGTCTAAGACGCTGGCTGGCTGGCTGGACGCCATGTCTGAGAACTCTAACTATGACGAGGTTTGCCATATTGCATCACATCAAGGTCCTCGTTACTTAGATCGGCAGTATTCGCCCGGCTGTTCTGAATCAAAGTTAATCGGGAGTCAGGTGGCTGAGGCGTTAGGGAATCGGGCTAGTAATCAGAAGGTCGCTGGTTCGATTCTCGGCCGTGCCAAATGACGTTGTGTCCTTGGGCAAGGCCCTTCACCCTACTTCCTCGGGGGGAGGCTGTACTTACTGTAAGTCGCTCTGGATAAGAGCCTCTGCTAAATGACTAAATGTAATTGTTGGTGATCTTGTCAAGCCGCCACAGCATCCCTGGTTCTTTCAGCAGTGTCCTGCTCCATGGGATTGCGTCAAAATCGATACCCGGACAGGATTGCAGCCGGTTATTTTTAACAAAAGCTTCAGTTTCCCCCAAGGCCTCCGCTCTCCAGCTGGAACAGAGTTGTGTTCCAGTCAGAGCATTGTGACCAGCAGGGCGAGAGGATGACATTTACAGTCAGTTATTTAGCAGACGCTCTTTTCCAGTGCGACTTACAGTAAGTACAGGGACATTCACCCTGAGGCAAGAAGGGTAAAGTGCCTTGCCCAAGGACCCCCTTGTCCCCCTGCTTCCTTGCAGCTCTCAGGTCCGTCTGAAGGTGACCTGGTTTTGCTCAGTCAGCAGCACCTTCATGTTGATTATGTGTGTTATTACAGAGCAGCCCCTGTCATCAGAGGTCATCTGTGGTGCTGGGAGAGCACAGTAGCCCCCCCACCCTGGCTCTCCTCAGCTTTGAAAGGGGATCCAGGGGCTGGGTCTTCAGATACTCAAGGTGGATCCAATGCCTCTCGCTCAGCAAGACTTCCAAATACAAAACAGACGTTGCAGCGAGTCGAGATGAAAAGCAACAGCCGGTCTGCTCTCCTCACGAGCCGGTCTGCTCTCCTCACGAGCCGGTCTGCTCTCTCCTCACGAGCCGGTCTGCTCTCTCCTCACGAGCCGGTCTGCTCTCTCCTCACAAGTCGGTCTGCTCTCCTCACGAGCCGGTCTGCTCTCTCCTCACGAGTCGGTCTGCTCTCCTCACGAGCCGGTCTGCTCTCTCCTTACGAGTCGGTCTGCTCTCCTCACGAGCCGGTCTGCTCTCTCCTCACGAGCCGGTCTGCTCTCTCCTCACGAGCCGGTCTGCTCTCTCCTCACGAGCCGGTCTGCTCTCTCCTCACGAGTCGGTCTGCTCTCCTCACGAGCCGGTCTGCTCTCCTCACGAGCCGGTCTGCTCTCTCCTCACGAGTCGGTCTGCTCTCCTCACAAGCCGGTCTGCTCTCCTCACGAGCCGGTCTGCTCTCTCCTCACGAGCCGGTCTGCTCTCCTCACGAGTCGGTCTGTTCTCTCCTCACAAGCCGGTCTGCTCTCTCCTCACGAGCCGTTTCTGCTCTCCTCACGAGCCGGTCTGCTCTCTCCTCACGAGCCGGTCTGCTCTCCTCACGAGCTGCTGTCAGGGGGAAATCACAGCCACGCTGCCACACTGAAAAAAAAAGTTTTAAAAGGTTTTGGGGGAAAAACATTCCCCCAAAACAGTGTTGAAAGGTTGACAAAATATTCCCACCCAAAAAATTGGGGTAAACTTTTGATAAAATATTTTCACAAAAAAATAACGTTTTGAGAGGTTGAAAAAATATTTTTTTTAAAAAGTTTTGAAAGGTTTGAAAAAAATTTTTCACAAAAATGGTCCAAAGAAAGTTTTGAAAGGTTAAAAAAATCCACACATTTATGGAAAGAATTAGTTTTGAAATGTTGAAAAAAGTTTGCGTCATCGATGAGTACTTGATGAGGACTCTGCTCTGCTTTTTTTATCTACAGTTTTAGGCTTCTCTGTTCTTTGTAACATGAGAATCTGTACTTCTACTTGAGTGAAGGATGTGTGTACTTTTGCCATCTCTGCCTCACCTAGACTGCATGCTACATAATATATATTATATATCTAATATAGATCAGCTCATCTCACACGTCTGCCCGCATCATTAATGAAGAAAAGCTTTGTTTGCAGGTTCTACACGGTTGAAACCAATAACCCTTGAAATGGGAATGTTATCTCGATTCAGATTTGAATTAAACTGATTTCCCATCAGTTATAAAGCATGGGAAACCAGAATAGAAAACTGTGTGGTAGCATTACTCATAACTACAGTTCCACAAAGGCAGTTGCTGAATATCATAACTATTTTATTAGGGGGCAAAGCAGAACTTGCTGTTCTGTTGTCCTCATCTGTCCCGTCGCTGTGTGTGGGTGAGTTTATTGGTGGGCTGAACGCTGCTAAACAGAGCAGGTGGAGCCTCAGGAACAGCACATCTGTAGGTCCAGAGCCAATATATCACCCAGAATCATCATAATATGGGTGTGTTACCCTGCGTTACATGTGCCATTGTGGAGCATGTATGTACTGCCTTTGTGCATGTGTAGGGACCTGCAGTGTCTTGGGGGTTCTGGCAGCAGTGTTGAGGAAGGCCCCCTGGCCTCCAGAGCTCCACGGCCACTTGACCTGTTTGTTCAGCTGTTCCCTCCTCCACCCTCTCCCCCCTCTCCCCTTCTCACCCCTCTCCTCCTCCCTCCCCCACTCCCTCTCCCCTTCTCACCCCTCTCCTCCCTCCCCCCATTCCCTCTCCCCTTCTCACCCCTCTCCTCCTCCCTCCCCCACTCCCTCTCCCCTTCTCACCCCTCTCTTCCTCCCTCCCCCACTCCCTCTCCCCTTCTCACCCCTCTCCTCCTCCCTCTCCCCTTCTCACCCCTCTCCTCCCCCCACTCCCTCTCCCCTTCTCACCCCTCTCCTCCTCCCTCCACTCTTTCCCCCCTCTCCTCTGACCAGGGTCCCCGTCCCTGGGGGGTAGAGGCTGGGGGAGCAGCCTGGTAGCCCGTCCGGCTCAGCTCTCCAAGATTACAGGACTCTGGGCTACAGCCTTCTAATCAGGCAGCCCCGCAGTGTGGCTCCTGCGGTGCTGCGGCCCAGACACTTCCTGCTCTGAGCTGCACCACCCAGGAAGTGGCAGAACCAGGGAGGGAGCGACAGAGAGAGGGGGAGGGAAGTAGGGGGTAGAGAGATAGAGGGAGGGAAGAGGGAGAGGGAGGGGCGAGGCTAAGTATGGTACTGCCACATCTGCACCACGTCAGAGGACGGAGATAAGCCGGTGACGGTCACAGGCTCAGCAGAGCCCTCACACCTCCTCTTCTCTTTTCCTTTCTCTGTCTCCCTCTCTCTCTGTGTCTCTCCTCTCTCTCTCTGTCTCTCCTCTCTCTCTCTCTCTCTCTCTCTCTGTCTCTCCTCTCTCTCTCTCTCTCTCTCTCTGTCTCTCCTCTCTCTCTCTCTCTCTGTCTCTCCTCTCTCTCTCTCTCTCTCTCTCTGTCTCTCCTCTCTCTCTCTCTCTCTGTCTCTCCTCTCTCTCTCTTTCTCTCTCTCTGTCTTTCGCTCTCCCTCTCTCATCTCCCGCTCACATGTGCCCAGTGTCAGCTTCTTGTGAAGCAGGTCTGTGACCACAGAGTTGCCAGAGACAGGTTTCTCTTAGCCCTGCATGTGGAATGGGCTTTGCTAACCAAAAATAGAGACCAAACACCAACAATCATATCTTGGTAATTCTAATGAGCCCTTTCAGATCGTTGACAATATACCACTAATATACTGGTTTGCATCCTTTGACACACACCAGAGGAAAACACTAAAAATAGCAACGTGTAAAACCGAGACTGCAGACTGGCTGCTGACCCCATGAGCTCCCGCTGAGAAGAGGCCGGGCGAGGCCGGGTGAGGCCTGGGTGAGGCCGGGGCGAGGGCTCTGCTGTAGCTGTCTGCCTCTCGCATCCATCAAATCCGGTTCAGTAACAGTCATGGAAACTATATAGCCCTTGTGAAATGCAACGTATATACCTAAAAGCGTTCTGTCTTTGACCTTCACCACAGAGAGAGGGGTTCCTCCAGACTGGACCACCTGTGTGCTGAGTACGGGTGTCTGACCACAGAGAGAGGGGTTCCTCCAGACTGGACCACCTGTGTGCTGAGTACGGGTGTCTGACCACAGAGAGAGGGGTTCCTCCAGACTGGACCACCAGTGTGCTGAGTACGGGTGTCTGACCACAGAGAGAGGGGTTCCTCCAGACTGGACCACCTGTGTGCTGAGTACGGGTGTCTGGACGCAGAGTCTGGGGCAGAACACGGCTTGGTGTGGCGAGAAGGAGGGGCTTCTGGGTGTGAACTGAGAAGGGACACTGTGCCTGAGACACGAGAAGCCTGTCTGGAGAGGAGCAAAGGTGTGTGTGTTTGTGTGTGGAGGAGGGTGAGGTGGAAAGGGGGCTGTCGTCAGTTCGACCTAATGTTTCAAAATAAAAAAGAGCTCCTTCCTTTGATGTTCATGTCTCATGCCTCAGCCAGGCTGATCAGCTGATCAGACCCCCCCCCCCCTGCTGTCTCTAGCCTGCTGCTGGCTGAGAGTCCTGCCTTGTCAGCTCTGCTGCCGCTGCAAGGTGGAGGGAGGCCACTGTCCTCAGGTCACAACCTGGACATCCACAACACTGTCCTCAGGTCACAACCTGGACATCCACAACACTGTCCTCAGGTCACAACCTGGACATCCACAACACTGTCCTCAGGTCACAACCTGGACATCCACAACACTGTCCTCAGGTCACAACCTGGACATCCACAACACTGTCCTCAGGTCACAACCTGGACATCCACAACACTGTCCTCAGGTCACAACCTGGACATCCACAACACTGTCCTCAGGTCACAACCTGGACATCCACAACACATCACAACCTGGACATCCACAACGCCTCGTAGAGAGAGAAAAGAGCTGACATTCTCAATCATCCTGTGAATAAGAATATTTGTATGTCTTGATTGAGAAAGCAACAAACCACACTGATTCTCAGCGGCCCTGCTGCTATTTTCGTAGGACGACACAGGCTTGTACTGTACGGCGTGTTGGAGGCCGGGAGGAATGCGGTCTTGGGGAATGTGAGGGCTGAGGGGTTGTAAGGAGTGCTGGGGGGGGGGGGGGGGGGGGGGGGGGGCGGTGTGGGGCGTGCTGGGGCCTGCACTGGAGAGACAAGCCCAGTGCCAGGCCAGCTGAAACACAGCACAGCAGGAATGAAGGCACCATGAATAGGTTTCTCTGTGTCACAATGACTACAGCACTTACAGCTCACTGACTGGTCAGAGGTCTCTGCTAGGGAATAGGCTGAATTCAGTCCTGTGTGTGCACATTGGAGCGTGTGTGTTTGTTGGTGCGTGTGTGTTGGTGCGTGTGTGTGTGCGTTTTGATGTATGTGTCTGTGTACATGTTCTGAGAAATTACACAGGAATGTGAGGAAACATGCCCAGGATGAAGAATTTGAGCCACGTTCAGGTGAACCTTTTTCCCCACAAAATATCCCAATCCCATCAAACAGGCTGACTGGAGGCCACGCTGCGTGGAGCTTGCAAACAGGCTGACTGGAGGCCACGCTGCGTGGAGCTAATGGTGCGCTGGCTTAAGCTGTTGGAGGAGTTTAATTGCCTGGATTGTTTTTTTTCACCCAGATGAAATGTCTTCAACAGCAGGGAGGGAAATCGAATAGCAGATGATAGGACCCCTTCAACTTGAACCTGGACCAGTCCACTAATCATGTTCCACGTGAATCACAATCAGGATCCTCATGTAGACAGATAACCTTCAGTTTTATTTTATTTTTACATTTATATCTCAAGAATTTCCATACAATTGTATTCACACATTCCTTATATGGCCATTAGGGTCTGCTGCTAACCTGAAACAGAGGGACATTCATAGATTTCCGTAAATGATTCGAACAGAAGTTGGACACATGCATCTCAAGTCAGTGTTTGGCTTTTTAGGAATTCAATCAGAAACCAGAATCATGTCCACAACACTGGAACATAACTACAACTTAATAAATACTTTACAAAAATGAATGCAGGCTTTTTACATGGGAGAGAAGGAACTGGACTGAAGGATTAAAAACCCATGTGTAGATTATTTGTTGAAAAAGTGCATGCTAAATAAACACATAAGCATACGTGGTAAATTGGTTTTCACAGCTAACCAAGACAATGCTAGGTTGGGCTGAATATTACAGCTAGCCAAGCCAGCGCTAGGTTGGGCTGAATATTACAGCTAGCCATCACTACGTACGTCTGGGCTGAATGTTTATTTCTATGGTCTAGCTTTCTCTGTCCCTGTGTGTCCCTAACTGTCTCTTCTCCTCCTCGTTCGGCTGTTCAGTTCAGCTGCGAGTTCATCCACCAAGAGGTGGAGGTTTTGTGTCGTAAAAAAAATATAACATTCACTGTTCTTCAGGTTACCCCTGGCCTCTCCTTTCCTCCAAACATAGACGATCTAAACAAACAAATCTACAACATGAAGAGTTATTTTCCCTTTTTTAAGAAACTATACAGAGCTCTCCCTTTAAAGAGTGATACTGAAAAAATATTGGCAAAATAATTAATGGCAAAATCATCATATGTTTGTCTTATCATTTGGAGACATATTTCATAGCAATTATGACCAGACAATACTGGCTTCTGGTTACGTTGAAGACAAGAACAGTTCCTTGTGTCCATAAGAGATGCATCTTAGTTCTTTTTCACAGACAGTCCAGTTCCCCCCCGACCCCCCCACGATTGTAGGACTATTTTCTAGATTTAAAAAGAAAAGGTTCATTTTCCTCCCCCTCCCTCTGTCAACACTTCACAGGAGCTAAAACTCCCGGGCGTCCTCCACCTGTTTGTGGTAGACCTCATCCAGGGGGTTTTCCGGGCATTTCTGACTGTTGTTGGGAGGCCTTGCCTGGTTGTAGCGGCTCCAGTCTCCCTTGCAGTTGATCCAGGGCAGGATATCCACCTTGTAGTGGAGGTCAGCGGAGAACTCGGTGCTGATGAGGTTGGGAGTCCCCGCTCCTTTCCCCCGAGTGATGAGCTTCATGGCGTCGTCATAGCAGCAGTGCTGCGCGGCTAGCGTGGTGGAGTCCAGCGTGAGCATGGAGCGGATGCAGTAGCGAGCCGTGGGCTTGTAGATCTCCAGCTTCTCCTTGGGGCCGCTGGCGTCCTTCCAGCGGAAGTGTCTCCGCGTGGGAGCGTCGGGGACGTCGGCCGTGCTGTAGGCCACGTCTGTGGGGTAGGAACAGGGGCAGCTGGGCAGGTCGTTGCCTACCTTGGTCATGTATTTCTTCAGGAACTCGCTCTTGCAGTTCATCCAGCGCTCGCAGCTGTCTGTGTCTGGAAGACATGAGGGGGAGAGAGAGACGTTTGTGGGGGTTATCTCTTGGCTGGACAGAGATAGGAGGCAGGAGGAAGAGGGAGGAGATCGTACCGACACCAAAGAGTTCTGTGGCGTTGAAGTCGTCCGTTCCAACCAACAGGGTGACCTCTGTGGCGGCGGTCTTGAATGCATCTTCAATTCCTGAGAACGGAAATGTGATCATGAATCTAGTAAACAATCATTATCATGTGCTCGTTTAGCTTTTACACTTTCATCCAAAGCAACAAATATTTGGTTTGAGGATTTCAAACTGTGACCTCTTGTTCATCTGTCAGGGAGCTGTAGCTAACCTTTTAAAACATGAAGAAAAACACTTTGGCTTAAATCAGAATTCGAGCCTAAATATTGAAATGTATTAAATGAGAGTTTAATACATTGTAATTTCAATTAGAAATGTTCTTAAAATGTACAGATTTTCTATATCCACACACTTATTGACAACTTTAAATATATGTAATTATATTTTTACTGATACTTTTTAAGTTTACTAAATCTATTTCCGCTAGGGTAGTCCAGCCGTCCTCAGATGGAATGGCGGCCGAGGAAAGACCTTGACGCGGGGGGTTTCCAACCTGGGCAGCTGGGCATGTCACAGGTACGTGACTCAGTTGCCGTGCACGCATAACCACATGACCTCGTCCTCTTCTGGTTGCCATGGCCACAGGTGACGCTGCATGGCGACCAGCTACTCCAGTCTCCCTCGCTGTCTATGTAGTCTGGAAAGAGAGAAAGAGACATAGAGAGAGAGAGGGAGAGAGTGAGAGAGAGAAAGAGAGAGGGAGGGGGGGGGAGTCAACCACAACCAGCTATAAGTACCCAGGTCCATTACCACCTCGATAATAATTACTGGCTCTTTCAGGGGGGGGGGGGTGTGTTGGCAGACTGCAAGTTCTCGTTTACTCTGACCCTCAAACCAGATGCCAAGACTGTGTGATTACACACACACACACACACATACACACGCGTGCAAATTGACTTTCTTTCAACCGTTGAGTGAGACATCAACTAAAATAGATTTGACCGTGTGTGTCCGAGTCTAGCGATGCATAACGCACCGTTGTTGGAGTCGAAACAGTGAGAAGTCCTATTCGGCTCTGATTATCACAGAAGACATCCGTTTAACAGGACTAAACTAAAACGGTGAAGCTGGATTCAATTCTCATCTCAACATTCTCACATCTTGGGAGCATTTTGCTCTACTGGGACGAGGGGTGTGTAGGTGGACAGGTTTGAGATGGAAGCTTTTCAGACTTGCGTCCAAACCCTCCCTACCGCGCCACCTCTCACCTCCTCACTCACACATTTACATCTGCCACAAGTGATCATCGTTTCACATGAGTATGGACAGATACCTTTTCCTGCCCCTTCAACCCTCGGTCAGAGCCATTACCTGCAGCTGCTGGTCAAAACTCACTTCCTGGTTCTCAACTAACAGCCAATGGTGTCAACTGTGTCCTGTGACTGACGGTCAACATATCCAATCCCCAGCTGGGATTACAAACGATTACATTTGATCAGGAATCTTAATTAGTAACGTGCAGTGTGGTGTGATGGGTGAGTAAGTGGATCACAGCAATGAGTCAAAGTGTTTACACATGGACCCTGAGGTAAACAAGAACGCATTCGTTTATGGGAGCTCATTCCCTGACAGCCATAAGCAGATGGATAAACTGACATTTCTCTGTGAACACGTGCATTCCTGTTCCCATGCGTTCCAGGTCTGGGTTTGGACATGCCGTGACATGTGAAGGATGGATCCCGTTTGTGAGCGGGGGAATGTGATTCTCCAGGCTGATTCATCTGTGGGCTGGCTTGTGGAGGGTGTTGTGAGAGTCCTGTGGCAGCCTAACCCCGCTCCTGGCTCAAGTCCTGCCATGGCACTTTGAAGTCGAGAGGCGTTTAAACTGTGTCACGTAGCCAGGTCCACGCCACAGAGGAATCCAACTCTTAAAGACAGCTACAGGCTTCAATCAGGGGCTGCTACGGCCTGGCCTGGAATGACTGCTTATTATGGTGACAACTTAAATCAGCAAATCTGCAAATGACAGATTCCTCATCAGACTGGAGACATCTGTGAAGAAGAGACCTGGGATCTAAACACAGGCTGTTCATCTTGCTGAGTCTTCTGTGACTAGCCCTGTTTATGAGCTCTCTGCGACACACAGACGCACACACTCATGCACACGCGCACACACACGCTTACACACACACACTCACCATATTCCGTCTGGGCCTTGCCGCCCGTCCCCGTGGCGCCCCTCCGGTCCCAGTCTCCCAACGGTTTCAGGAAGTTGCTGTCCTCCGTGTTGCTGCCCTGTGATTGGTCCTGCTCCTCCGCACGACGAGGGGTGGAAACCGAGGAAGAGGAGGGAGAGTGCTGCCACCAGTTCCTCCAGTTAGGAGCCGCCCAGCTGGGCTTGCTCTCCTTCCTGAGGCCCTTCTCTGGCTCCGCCCCCTCCCTCCCATCCACCACCTCGATGGTCACCTGGTGGTCATGGTAACACAGGATGGCAGATGTCAGTGCAGCTCCACCACACCAGTGTTTATTACTGAACTTCCTGTACACGTGCATTTTAACATGTCAAATGGCTCTACTGGGTACGTTTTGGAATTTGTGAGAGAGGAAGAGTAAATTGAGAATCAAAAACAGAGTTGGAATCCCGTCTGAGTCGGCCCTGACAGGGCAGAGCTGGGGGGGTCACCTGGTGGTGCCCCTGCCAGGGCAGAGCTGGGGGGGGTGTTGAGAGGTGACAACCTGGGCCCCCTCCCACCCTCCGCCCCCCCCCGCCGCCCCTTCTGCTGTCTTGTCCCGACACATGTGCCTCCCAGATGAGGGGCCACCCTCACCCCTCCACCCCTCACTCCCTCCACCCCTCACCCCCTCCACCCCTCACCCCCTCGCCCCCTCCACCTAAACACTGAGTTCAAAGGGCTGCTCAGCCTCCTTTAGACCATGAAAGCCAGATGAATCCTGGGGATCAAAGCAGTTCCCCCTCTCCCCCCTCTCCTCCCTCTCTCTCCTCTCCCCCCTCTCTTCTCCTCCCTCTCTCTCGCCTGCTCTCTCCCCACATCTTGAGATGTTAATACACTTTGTCCGTGCTGGGATGTAGCCCTTCACAATCCATCTGACGCTCTCAGAAGTGGAGTGAGCCTGGTAGGATTAGACAGCAGAACAATTTAAACATGGCAGCCAGGGTTGCCTGGCCGTGGGCGGGATGCTAAGGGGGCTGGCGGGGGAAAGAGCCAGACACGCTCCTGCCGTCGTGCTGTTCTGACTGCGTTACCGTGCGCAACTTGTGGTCAGTGGCTGCTTATCGCCTGTCGTTATGATGGACAAGAGATCTGACCTTTGGTGGCTATCTAGAGAGAGCGAGAGGAAGATAGAGGGAGAGAGGCAGAGAGAGAAAGGGAGAGCGAGAGAGAGAGTGTGAAGGGAGAGGGAGTGTGAAGGGGGGGGGAGGAGGGAGTGAAAGGGGTTAACGATGTGCACCAGGGTCTTCTGCTCCTTCCTGTTTGTTCATTCTGCTTCATGTGCTTGGGCAGCCATGTCTCCCAGACAGGCACAGACACATGACCATGACCGTGTGAACACACACACACACACGCACACACACACGCACACACACCAATCACTGGTGAGAAACCGCAGCGCTGGAGAGCTATTTACCTGGATGTTGGGGTTCTGCCCGTTGATATCAGCCTTTGAGAGGTCGGGGAAGTTGTGGAGGTCCAGGAGGAATGCCCCAGGCCCGTCTCTCTGCAGGCCAGCCCCGGTGCCGTGGGTCTGGGTCCAGGGAAGCGCCGCTGGCCGGTGGGGCAAGCGTGGCTCCGGACCAGACTTCCTGTCCCCCAGACCCCGCTGGGCTGACAAGCTGCTCTCTGCTCTGGCATTATTCTAGACCAGATTAAGAGAGAGAAGCACAGATGTCATCGTGAGGATTATCCGTCTTTATGTGTGTGAGGCTACAGTAACGTACGGGAGGAGCGGTCGAACACGGTGAAGACAGAGGAGAGACCCGGAGGGGAAGGTCCAGTTTGTGGTCGATGATCCCTCAAGCAAACACAATGCTAGTGAACCATAAATTGTATTTCCTACAGAGATTTATGTGTATGGATTGGCAGAACAAACCCAAACGTGTGGTCTGTCTTGAACAAACACGGTTTGCCGGGAGGATTTTGCTGCCCATGGCCCCTGCCAGACCACTGGAAGAGCACTTAGCAACGTTAGATTGATACTTTAGGCAGAGGGAGCCCAGGACCTCTTCTCCCAGCACACAGTCAGCCCCTGGTACTATGAAACGTTCCAATTCTATTTAAAACAAAAATAAATGATGCTGTATTTTAGTGTTACGTCCTGAGGGAGGGAGATGGGGCTTGTCCTGAGACAGCTAGTCATGGTTCGATTTAAACGTCCAGTGTTGTCCCAAGCACTTAAACCTGAGCAAACTGCTTTCCTGCTAGACTGAGCACGTTGCTGTCATCTGACAGCGGTAGTAAACACACCCCACAAGGCTGGCGGAGGCGTGTGCTCCCTGTCACGTCCAAACACCAGGAGCAATTACCCCTCCGTCCGTCCGTCCGACAGACCAACAGGCACGGCAATCATCCGCTGTGTGCTGGCAAAAAATAAGATCAAAGAAGACCATCAATCTTGTTCCCTGTTTGCTTTTTTCATTTCCCACATTCCCAGCCGTGTGTGTTTGTGGCTAGGGAGGGCCAGCTTAGGGAGCAGGGCTGCAGGGCTGCGGGGCTGTGGTGACCCGTCACAGACCAACTGTCAGCCAGGCCACACTGCGGTGGCTGTTTAACACCCCCAGAGGAACCATTTGGGTCCAGCCAAGGTGCACTCTGGGACTATGAGGCCTTGTAAAGGAGAGAGGGCCCAGCGTGGATGTATTATAAATGACCGTGTTCACCATCTAGATAAAAACCTGACAGAATAAGAATATTCCAGCCACTGTTCGTTCTGTTCCAGCACATGTGGCTTGTGTATAGCTGTAACTCATGGGCTTGGTGATAGTGATGGATTAACCTTGGCCACTGTCAAATGTTATAAAAGTGAAAAGTGAAATGAATTCCACATGACACACCACATCGCCCTAAAGAATCTTTTGGACAGTGAAACTTTGATAAACAAGAATCCATGACCATGACCATGAAAATCAATTAAAACATTTAAGGAATGAAGACGATGGAATCCCTGGGGGGGGGGGGGGGGGGGGGGGGCGCTGACACGTACATCCCAGGCACCTCTCTGCTCGTGTCTGCAGGCTCCCTGGTTCAGATGCCCATGTGATAACCCTGCCTTTCAAGTCCCCAGCCTTTAGAAGTCCCTGCTGGTAACTGAACTCCAGTCGGCAGGCTGCACTCGTCCGTCGCCCACCTCTGATTCTCAACCATCTAAACCAAACACTGCTCCAATCAGGGAGGACCCGAGTACAAACACTGATCCAATCAGGGAGGACCTGAGTACAAAGACTGCTCCAATCAGGGAGGACCTGAGTACAAACACTGCTCCAATCAGGGAGGACCTGAGTACAAACACTGCTCCAATCAGGGAGGACCTGAGTACAAGAGTGGAACCAAATGAAAACAGAGAGGGTCCCTTTTTTCTGTTTACAGTTCGACTGCTCTACTCGTTTGACCAGTGTGAAAACACACTGACACACAGAGCTTCTTCTGTCAGTGGGTTTATGGTTGGAGTGGGTTTCCACATGTGGAGCTGATGAATGCAGGCTTGTTGGACCGCAATCCTGACTGGTTGTGGTCCTGCTAGCCGGTCCCACAGAGGGAGAGACGTTCCCCACCCAAGGCTGAGGGGACTCGTTGAGGGACAGAGAACAGTCCAAAACAAGACCCGGTAACCAGAAGTTATTTCTCAGTATAATCGCTACAATCGTAAATATTTATTCCTCTCAGATTCAGAGCTGTTGTCAGGGCAGGTTTAACATCGTCACCCCCTTTGCATTCCGGCGTGTTTTGCTCAGCGGTTACATTGCTGCCTCGGATCCCAGGCCTCATTTCTGAGGCTGACAAACTGCTTTAATTTGGAGATCAAAAGTGACACACCATTCCTTAGGTCATCTAGGGTCTCCAGGATGCTGTTAGCCCCCCTCCCCCCCCCACCACCACCCCCGGCCTGAAGACACCATGAATGAGAATCACACCCTTGCCCTCCCTCCCCACTTCCCCTTTCTTCACTCTGCGATGGCTGCCTAAAGAAGCATGACTCCAGTTTCAATTGGTGTCCTCTCAGGGGGGCTGTTCCCTGGGGGGGCCAGGAAGGGGGGGCCAGGCAGGCGGGGGGCAGGCAGGGGGGGGCAGGCAGGGGGGGCCAGGCAGGGGGGGCCAGGCAGGGGGGGGCAGGCAGGAAATGAAGGCAGGTCACATTGTGCCAGATGCTTTTCAACCTGACACTTACGTGGAGAGAGAACTCTCTCTGCTGTCACGTCTCTCAAACTGGTGCAATCGTTCTTCTCTTTCGATCTGCACCGCTCTTCATTTTGCTTTCTCTATAAGTTTTTGTCATATTGCACATATTGTATTATTTTATTTTTACTGTAAATATGTATTTGATATATAGCCTTACCACAGTACTGGTATTTATCTTTCTTTGTATTGTTTATTTTCTGAACCAACATCACCAGAGCAAATTCCTTGTATGTGAAAACATACTTGGCAATAAACCGGATTTTCTCACTCTGATTCTGATCAATAGATACACAAAGGACACTTTGTTGGCTGTGCAACCGGGTGTTTAGTAACTGTGTACGGCTAACTGTAAAGAAACGTGGTCAGAACACTAGTCTGCTCTCTCCTGTATCAACACTGATCTATACAACAGCCATGCATGTTCCGCTGCTGAATAGCTGTTTATGTTCCATGGTGACACTGTTCCCAAGCAGACTCATCCAGACTGTAAAATCACCCGGCCTTTGTGAGTCACTGATGATATTGTTCAATGTGCTTCCGCTGGCCCTGTGTGTGAAGTCTCTTAGTCGGCTCTCTACAGGTGCACCAGCCAGTTCCTGTCGTTTGTGTTCTCGTGAAAGGCACTTTAAATATGACACCTTGGCACCACAATAACCCCCTGGGCCGTGACAAGGCCCCGCAAGGGATGACATCATCGTCTTCAGTGGGAGATCAGTGAACCATATCTGCACATGCTCAGAGAGGCCCATTCAGGAACACTGAACTATTCAAACGACAGTCCAGCAGTCTTGTTCTGCAGGCCGGTGGTGTGTGTTTGTCTCTGGAAAAAGGGCTGCTTGTTCCTGGAAATCATCTCCACGTTCTGAAGACTTGCGCACATTTAGTGAATGGTGAAAATGGTGTTTGTCTGCAGTGTGATGGCCAGGTTTGAGGAAAGGTTTAGAACCTGGTCTGGTGTCTCTCTAGTTGTAGCAGATCTAGACATGTCACAGTTATGGGGTCATCCATAATATCCATGAGGCGCAATCAAATATTTGGCTGCTCGACAAAAACTCTGTCAATTTTCCTCCCAGCCTTCCAAAGCATGCACCTAGAAACTGATTCGGAACAATATCTCAATCCCTCTATTTATGACCCTACTTAAAATACACAACTTGTTCCACAGTGGTGATGACAAGATCGCATCCAACACGCCTTGACCCGTTTTAGGGACGATTCTATCTATTTAAATCTCACACCTTCCAAACACAGCGTTTACAAAGGACACCATTCATAATTTCCCAGCGGGTATTCATAACCATTCATCATTGGTTTTGTGAGGTGGGTGACAGGGACATGCTATTAATACATCAAACAATAGCCGGGGGGATGCTTAACAGCCTCTGTAAAAAAAAAAACCCTGTCGATCCCAGAACCCCTCTTGACCTCCAGGTCAGGACTGACTCCTGAGAGAAGCTGTATATTCTATTCTGACGCACAAACGACAGGTTCAAGGGTTACTGGAGGGGGGCTGTGGTTCAAGGTACCTCCCTGTCTCCTCCAGGGCCGGCTGGCTCCAGATCCAGCACATGGCCTGGAGTCTGGCGATGGTATTTACTGTATGCGTCAAGGAGGCTGGCTCATTAACCGAGAGGATACCACATTGTTTGGGTTAGGAAAGAATTCCATCAATAAACGGTGTTAAAGAGTCCCTGTATGACGACGTGCGACGTGAGGAGGTTAGCCTGACGCTAGCGCTAACCTAGCGCTAACCTAGCGCTAACCTAGCGCTAACCTAGTGCTTGTCCCCAGAGAGAAGCTGTCTCTCGTCCTCTTCTGCTTGGTGCTTCAGGATGACAGTGACGAGCACTAGATGACAGAGTGGGGCCTGACGCTAACGTTTAAACTCCCAGCCATGAAGGAGCTGTGCTGGCGGGCTTGACCTCTGACCCCACCTCATCTTCTCTGGCTCCTCTTACTGGCCAGCCATCCCAGGGGACTCCTGGAACAGTACATCCTCGTATTGTGTCAACAAACCCCAGGAAGTCCCTCGGGGAATGTGGCTTTGAATTACTAACCTCCATCATCACGATGAACGTCTGTTATCGCCTCAATACCTGCATAGATATTTAACTTAATTAGGCCTACGCCTTTTAAAATCCTAAACCCCTGGACTGCGTTGCATTGAACGCAACCCCAAACTACAGAGTGCTAATTGTACAATGACAATCGGGGGGTCAACTTCTTCTCCGGGGAGTAAAGTAATATTTAAGATTACAGGTAAGCACGATATATAAATGTATTGACCCCCCCCGACTTGTTGTGTTTAGCTCTTTTGGGGGGGTCCAAGTCTCACACTGCCAAACTATTCCTACTAATCGAGTCTCTGTAGGCCTGCAAGAATGTCAAGTAACTGGTCTTTAATGGTGAAATACACTCACCTCAGCACGGACACTGTCCTCATCCTGGCTCAAAGTTACATTTCCTTGATGAAGCGGACTGCTCCGTAGAACAGTTATGTGCAAAGTAAGAATTAGAAGTCCTAAAAGCAACAAGAGTTCTGCCGCGAGTCGAATCATCCTTTTCACTCGACCGGCTTTCGGACCCTGCGGTGTGACCGGAGTTCCAACACCGCCTCCTCCCGTTGCAGCGACTCCGATCTCCGGATCCGCTGCGGACGAGGAGCCGCAACACCACTTCGGAGCCACTTCGGGATTCAGAATTACAAAATTAAAGGGAAAGGGAATCGGAATGGAGACAAAAACTCTGTGCAATAAGAATTTGGGATCAGGTGTTTAAAATAAGTATGTGCTTCTGTTGAATTGTTCGTTTCGTTTGCAGCCTAGGAGGGCCAAATTCAATTCTATGTACAGCTACAGGTAAAGTCAATATTCAAAATATGTTGGCATCCTTGTGGCAGTTGGCGATTTCAAACCTATTGTTTGAGGTTGATTTTAATTCTGGGACAATGAAAGTGTAGCGACAATTAAGCTGTCCATTAGGTAAGAAAAATGCTCAAGAAACAACCGGACCATTCAAGCACGCAACATATTATATTATCTCTTGTTGCGCCCTTATGAATTTCTCCAAAATCAGGAGACGTATGTTGCCCCGTTATGTCCCCGCCACATACTTAAGTCCAGGTCGCCAAAAATACTTCTCAGTTTAGCTTTCTTGTTTCCTTCACTCTCAGTCCTTAAGCATCCATTGATGTGGCCACATTCTCCAGTGTGCACAACCTGGGCTAACCTCTCCTGAAGGCTCAAACGTAGTGGACTAAATCTGTTTTAAAGGTTTCCTGGACTATTTTCGCGAAGCAATTTTGGCCAAGTGTAGATGACAAAGATTCCCACCTACTCCGAGAAGTTACTCTCAAACGCAATCTTCATCCACCTTTTTGTAAATAATAACCGCTACGACTACTGACCATTCTGAACGACTGAAAACTCGCGCGTGCCAAATGCGTAAAACAGCTCGCGTTCCTCTCTCGCTCGTAGCTTACACACGTTGTTTTCTTCCAGCAGTGCGCTTCAGAGTGTTTTATACGCCCCTCTCCTGGTTTGCTGTCAAGTCCCCCTCCCCCTATTTTAACCCGTTCAACCCTTTCAACGCCCGTGACGCGGGACGGGTGCAGGTCTCATGGCGCGAATAAGTTGCAAGCGACACATTGTAAACAACTAGACAGGCCTAATTGTCGCAGTTTTCCTCCCAGACCTAATGTGTTGACGAAACTGATCCTTAAACTGACGGAAATAAATAGTTGCTTCTAATATATCTCCAACTACAACTACAACTGCGCTCTTATTCATTCGTGTGCGCGCCTGCGCGGGCACATCAGTGGTTATACCGAGGTTGAGTTACAGTAAACTATACTAAGGATTTTTCATTTGCATTAATCCGGAACCTCATTACATTAACACAATGAAATTGAGTGTCACGGAAGGCGGTGTGTCTCCACACCATAGCAAGACAAATGGTCCGGAAGTTTGATCGCTCCGTTTAGGACTTGTTAATAGCATGCTTTAAAGGACCATGCCGCTATATCAGGTTGAGCACTTGGTACGACTTATTTTGAACAAACCGTGTATAGTGAATAGACCCGCTTTTACACAAATGTCGACAGACATAATATAGATATAGCCCGCTAGTCAAGTATAGTGTAGCTTAGTCTAGTAGAGTGCTCTCAAATCCTATTAAACAAATATTTTCATTCATTCTGGATGTGTGTGTCCATCTTCTCGTTTGTGAAATCGTCACGTTCTTTGTCCCAGATGGTCAAAGAGGTTCTCAAATCACACAAGAAGTCTTTCCACATAAGTCTACTTAACTCTGCCCCCTGTTGATAACTTGCCACAATATGTATCTATGCCCCAGCGAACTGCTCTAATCTCTTCTTAGGCAAAGCACAGCTGCCTAAAATATGTAAAGCTGTGTTTAATCGTCTTCACCTCCAGATTCTCCCCAGAAGAGACGGGGAGAGGGGGGTGGTGAGCACAGCCTCGGAGCCCATGGACGACTTCAAACAGCCAGCAGAGGATCCCCCACCAGAATAGAAACAGCATACCATTCCAGTAAGTTTTGTGTGTGTTGTGTGTGAGGAGTGTATATGAGGTGTGTGTGGATCCACAGTTCTAAAGAGAGGTGTGAGTGGGTTGGAGGGGCTCCTAACCAGCTCTGGACTGGGACTGAAAAACGGCCCGGGACTTTGAAACGCAGACCGGCCGACGACCGTGTATTATTATAATATATTTTATTATTTACATTATGCCACAGCCGTTTGCCCGGCCGTTTGGAAAATCTCCCGACGGCCAGTCCGACCCTGATCCTAACCCTCAGTGTGTCTGGACAGATGTTCCTCAGACACCATACAGACCACTTCCCATTTCAGCTCTAACAGAGCCCCTGGAAGTGAGAGAGAGGTGGGGAGAGAAGTGCTGCAGCACATCTGTTTTCCAGACCTGTCAAGCCTCTCTGACACTGTGACACAGAGGAAGGGAGCTGGTGGAGGTGTGTCAGCAGGCTGGAGAAGCTGCTCTCAGACGAGGAGCTGCTCTGTCTGTGTGTGTGTGTGTGGTGTTTCACTATGAGTCTGTCTGTGTGTGTGGTGTTTCACTATGAGTCTGTGTGTGTGTGTGTGTGTGTTAGTTTTCCCCCAGCCACACGTTTGGATTCTCACTTTGCAATCAACTGAAAATGAGCAGGCTTACTTCGTATAAACACAATGTCCTGGATACATTTAGCACACAAGCAGTTCGGAACAGGCTCTGGTTACCCCCACCCCCTGCCCTCTAAACCCCTCTCAAACACACTTGTCACTGGTTAAGCCGTGAATGAAAGTTGTGAGGAGAATGTGTGAATAAGCTTACAAGTGATCTGTACATCATCTCTGCGGCTCTTTGTGTGTGAATGACTGAATCTTGATCTGCTCTTAAAGCAACACCGAGAATAGGGGTCTGTCTGGAATCTACCACGCTGCTCACAAGCTGGATTGAGTTTCTGTTAACCTAACTTTCACTGTCTCTCCTCGTGTTTTACTGAGGAATGAGTCCATCCTTTCGGCACCTCAGTTCTTTGAAGTGGTTCTGTTTATATTGAACATGAATGAAGGGGAGAACAACCTGTCAGAGCAGCTCTCATTAGTGCTGGAGGATGTGTCAGGGAGGATGTGTCAGGGAGGATGTGTCAGGGAGGATGTGTCCTGGAGGATGTGTCAAGGAGGATGTGTCCTGGAGGATGTGTCCTGGAGGATGTGTCAGGGAGGATGTGTCCTGGAGGATGTGTCCTGGAGGATGTGTCAGGGAGGATGTGTCCTGGAGGATGTGTCCTGGAGGATGTGTCAAGGAGGATGTGTCCTGGAGGATGTGTCAGGGAGGATGTGTCCTGGAGGATGTGTCAGGGAGGATGTGTCCTGGAGGATGTGTCCTGGAGGATGTGTCAAGGAGGATGTGTCCTGGAGGATGTGTCAGGGAGGATGTGTCCTGGAGGATGTGTCCTGGAGGTCACTACACGATCTCTGTTCAGTGTGCTGTGGACACAGTTTAGGCTGGAAGAGACAACAACCAGGATGTTACCAGGATGTTACCGTTATGATGGTGTGTGAAACACCATCAGGGGTGGTTGAGGGCATGATGTCACTACAAACTGCTCTTAATACAGTTGCCAGTTGAGCCTCTTCATTGTGTTTGTATTCTTCTCCGTTCTTGTAACAGACAACCTCTGCAGTATGTTGTTCACGTGATGGAAAATACAGTTTTATCGTCCTCTGGGCAAAACAAGTGTGGACTAGACTTAAGCTGACACCTTGTGAAACAGTCAACATCTCCCTTGGATTCCTCCACAAGTTAATCAAATGATTACTCCATGCCAGGAGAATTCAGATTCAAGAGTTAATGACTAGGTTTGGTTTGTGTTGGCTCAGGTGAGACATGCTCCCAATGTTCAGCATGAAAGAACTCAGACACTGTGAGGGTGAAAACAGTCCCTCTTTAAGTTGCAACAATTAAGCTGTTAAGACTGAATACACAATGTCTTGCCACAAGACATGCCAAAGCACCTATTCTGTTGTGCACACAAGCTTTTTTATGGAAGCAAATCAGTACCTGAATTTGTTGGTTTGGAATTCACCTCTTTAAAAATGAAAGTGTGTTGAAATTTCAACATTAAGTTTTCAATGCCTTTAAAAATTCAAAATATCAAGTCACTGATTTGCTTCCATACTTTTAAGATTTGAGATTTATTTGCATGTCGAAGAGATAATTACAACTGTCTATGTTTATGGAAACTATGTACTATTATGTATTATGAAACTATTATGTTTTATCTATAAATACCGCACTGGTTGTGTAGCAATTTACTAGAACAGTTTTCAAACAATGTCTGGATGTGATAGTCATTTATGTTCAAACAATCGATAACAATAAGAGTTTTTCGTCAACACTGGTATCATGGCAAGAAATGAACAGAAAACAAGTTTAACTGTAAATAAATGCAAATCATACATGTATTCCAGATCTGTTCAGTCTCATGAAGATGTTTGTTCCAGTGATCACACCACTGCTGGCACAAACAAACAAACACCGTAACAACCTCAGCCCTCTACCCACACCTGTACAGAAACTCTACAAACAGAACTAGTAAACTCTTAAAGGGATGTGGGCCTTCAATTAATACACAAGAAATACAGTGCTCTGTGTCTCTCTGTCCCCTCAATCCTAATAAGAAATATAATGATCTCTTCATTCACACGGTTTCTAAACGTGTGCTGTTCCAAGCGGCTGCCAGACATATGGTCCTGAGTTAGTCCTTGTCGTGCAGTGGGACGGAGGGGGGTGAGTGGTCCTCTGTCACAGTGGACACAGGAACACGCCCTCCGCATGTGGAGCGGTCCAGTCTCTCGGTGCAGAGGTCAGAGGTCAGGGGTCAGGCCATCAGCTGTCCAGCTCATAGTCTGTCTCGTCATGGAGCTGTGGTCGAGGGGAGTACTTCCTCCGGGAGAACTTCAGGCACAGATCATCTCCCACTTCATTCATGTCCTGCAGCACCTGAGGACAGTGGAGGAAGGTAAGTATGCAACAGTGTTTGTGTGAGGGTGTGTGTGTGTGTGACAGAGGTGTGTGTGTGTGTGTGAGAGGTGTGTGTGTGTGTGTGAGAGAGGTGTGTGTGTGTGTGACAGAGGTGTGTGTGTGACAGAGGTGTGTGTGTGACAGAGGTGTGTGTGTGACAGAGGTGTGTGTGTGTGTGTGTGTGTGAGAGTCTCACCTTGTCCAGCATGTCTCTGGTGTGTGCAGCAGACAGACAGAAGCGAGCGCGGGCCTCACCGATGGGCGTGGCTGGGAATCCCACCACCACCACTCCCACCCTCCTCTTCAGCATGGCCCGGGAGAAGGCCCTGAGGAACACAGAGCCAGCCATCACAGGCAGGAACACAGACCCAGCCATCACAGGCAGGAACACAGGCCCCCAGCCATCACAGGCAGGAACACAGACCCAGCCATCACAGGCAGGAACACAGACCCAGCCATCACAGGCAGGAACACAGGCCCAGCCATCACAGGCAGGAACACAGGCCCCTAGCCATCACAGGCAGGAACACAGACCCAGCCATCACAGGCAGGAACACAGACCCAGCCATCACAGGCAGGAACACAGACCCAGCCATCACAGGCAGCCCTGCACCTTTTGGTTTAAGCTAAAACACCTGCAGCAGCGCTCCATGTACGGCCCCTGAATATAATAAATCCTGTTTACCTTTCACTGACAGGGTTAAAGGTTATGTAAACACTTAGTCAGCTCACATAGGAGGAACTCTCTGATCTCAGCAGCGATGGCTGGAGTGAATTCTTTTTGGAGGGGGATGAGAGAGCGAGGAAGGGGGGGGAGGGGGGGGGGAGTGTGTGTGTAAAAGTGAGAGACAGAAAGAGAGAGAGAAAGAGAGGGGGTGAAAGTATGTGTGTGAAAGAGAGACAGACAGAAAGATAGAGGAGGGTGAAAGTGTGTGTGTGTAAGAGAGAGACAGAGTAGTGGATCCAGCAGCGTGGGTGACTGACAGACAGAGAGGCCTGTATGCCTGTGGCACTAGCAGGCAGGGCATAGTGAGCAGTTCAAAGGCCTGCCAGCTGCCAGCAGCAGCAGCCTGTATGCGTGCCAGAGGCCTGTTATCTTTGGAAGGACCCTGAAACGCCTGCGAGAGGGTGAGAGTCGCACGGCACATTTCTCCCACCACCGACCCCCCGAGCATCTGGCCCATCCAGCATGGCCACTGTCCAGAGGACCTGGGAGAGGAAACACTGACCTCTCTGGACTGACGAGGGGAAATGACCACAATACACCTATGGTCTGCTAATCATTAACCCAGTCACTGAACTGGTTTTCAAGCATTTAGACTTCAAATCCTAAAGCCTCCACTTTCTCTGAATCCTTGATACACAGGGGTGACGTGGAGGGCTGGCCCTGGTGACGTGGAGGGCTGGCCCTGGTGACGTGGAGGGCTGGCCCTGGTGACATGGAGGGCTGGCCCTGGTGACGTGGAGGGCTGGCCCTGGTGACGTGGAGGGCTGGCCCTGGTGACGTGGAGGGCTGGCCCTGGTGACGTGGAGGGCTGGCCCTGGTGACGTGGAGGGCTGGCCCTGGTGACGTGGAGGGCTGGCCCTGGTGACATGGAGGGCTGGCCCTGGTGACATGGAGGGCTGGCCCTGGTGACGTGGAGGGCTGGCCCTGGTGACGTGGAGGGCCTGGTGACATAGATGCACCTGTATACTGATGTTCCCAGTGTGGCTTCCTCCAGGTGTGCCGTCAGGGTCAGGAGGGGAGGTACTTACACCACTTTGCCAGGCATGTAGAGCAGCACGGGCACCACAGGGGAGTCCTCGTTCCCATAGATGATGAATCCCATCTCCTGCAGTCTGGATCTGAAGTACCTGGTGTTGGCTGCCAGCTGCTGAACCCTACTGATGCCTACAGAACAACAGCAAAGCACACACAGTTACACATGCTCTAGTAACCAGCCCTGGTAGGTGACTGTTGATCCAGACAGTACAGATAGTAGCAGGCATACAGAAGCTTCCACATGCTCTAGCATCTAGCTTGTGGCTCTACCATCCTTCACTATGACCCCCCCAGCCTCTACAGTGGACCAGCCTCCTCCATGATCCAGCAGCAGATGGTTTTGTTTTGTCAGTGTCTCAACGCGGCATGCGCTGCCAAGGCAGGGCTTTACAGCCCAGGATACGATAGCTTTCACCCCCCACACCCTGCCTCTGGACCACAGCCCAGGAGGAAACCCAACACAAGTAGCACTTAAGTGTTATGTCCAGATAAATATCACCACAGACAAATCAATAGCATGAGAGGGGGCCTGATGCAGCGCCTCCCAGGCTCTCTAACCACGTGGAGCGGGGGACAACCACAGGCCCAGCCACAGGCCCAGCCACAGGCCCAGCCACAGGCCCAGCCACAGACCCAGCCACAGGCCCAGCCACAGGCCCAGGCAGAGGCCCAGCCACAGGCCCAGCCACAGGCCCAGCCACAGGCCCAGCCACAGGCCCAGCCACAGGCCCAACCACAGGCCCAGCCACAGACCCAGCCACAGGCCCAGCCACAGGCCCAGCCACAGGCCCAACCACAGACCCAGCCACAGACCCAGCCACAGGCCCAGGCAGAGGCCCAACCACAGGCCCAGGCAGAGGCCCAGGCAGAGGCCAGGAACATAGATCCCTTATCTCTCTGCTTACCTGGGAACAGGTTGGGGACTGTTGACCTTAGATTTAGTTACTAAGCACACACATGTGCTCTGTATGCACATATCTCTCTCTCTCTGTGTAGGAGTGTGTGTGTGTGTGTGTACCAGTTTGGACCCATCAGCCCTCTCACAAGCTCCCTGAGGACCCTCCCTGAGGACCCTCCCTGAGGAGCACAGCTTCTCCCAGAGAGAGACGGGTCAGGAGGGATTTCCGCACAACAAGCTGCTGTTTTCCGAGGGTGCGTCAGGCTCCAGGCATCTGTAGGAGAGGGTTACGCAGCGCTCAGCACCACACATCCTGAGGCTTGCAGCTCCCGCTCTGCTGCACCACACACACACACACACACCACACCACACACACTCCATCTGGACTCTGGCTGACTGATGTGAAAACCAGCCGCAGGTAGAAACTATGCAGGCTCAAGTAATCTCACATGTTCTCTCATTTCAATAGAGAACTCACTGTTTCTAGCAGTGGATATCCAACACACTTGTGTACCTTTCATTGTACTGTATGACTGTGAGGCCGTACATACAGAACTCTATGATGGACTGTATGGTCGTAGAGGCCCCTCCCTCCCTACACACCACTGGGGAAGGAGCAGCACCAAATCCTTCTAACTTACCTGTCCTGTCTTTGTTACAAAAGTTAAATGAATTTGAAGCCAGGCTCAGAGAGGCCAGGCTCAGAGAGGCCAGGCTCAGAGAGGCCAGGCTCAGAGAGGCCAGGCTGAGAGAGGCCAGGCTCAGAGAGGCCAGGCTCAGAGAGGCCAGGCTGAGAGAGGCCAGGCTCAGAGAGGCCAGGCTCAGAGAGGCCAGGCTCAGAGAGGCCAGGCTCAGAGAGGCCAGGCTGAGAGAGGCCAGGCTCAGAGAGGCCAGGCTCAGAGAGGCCAGGCTCAGAGAGGCCAGGCTCAGAGAGGCCAGGCTCAGAGAGGCCAGGCTCAGAGAGGCCAGGCTGAGAGAGGCCAGGCTCAGAGAGGCCAGGCTCAGAGAGGCCAGGCTGAAAGAGGCCAGGCTCAGAGAGGCCAGGCTCAGAGAGGCCAGGCTCAGAAAGGCCAGGCTCAGAGAGGCCAGGCTCAGAGAGGCCAGGCTCAGAGAGGCAGTGCTCAGAGAGGCAGTGCCCAGAGAAGAGCCCTCCCTTCCCAGAGGGATCTGACCGGCCAGGCTACAAAGGCTCTGGGTGTCTGGAGCCATTACTGCCGAGGCTGTTCATCTTTCCTCTCAGCACACGTGAAACTGATTTTCCCCCAGGCAGGGTCACGTGCAGGGGCCCTGTTCGTCTCCCCTCCCCCTGACAGGACCCCTGTAATCACTAGCACGTTTCCAGACCGCTGCGGCTGTTTATCTTCCCCTGTAGAGCTGGGTTTACCTACAAGGCTAACACCGGTCCTGCCCTGAAGGAGCGGCCAGGCTGAGTCTACCCAGAGCCACACTCTCTGCTCCTGGGGTGTGACTGCAGACGGAGGGAGAAGGATGTTCGCTTACCCACTGTCGTCCCGTCCAGTCCCATAATGCACTTGATAGCCCGGATGATCTGCTCCGTGATTGGTGGAGACATGGCGGAGGCGTAGACCGCACTGTGGGAGTGGCAGCGAAGGTAGTCCACCAGCCTCTGCAACAAATTAGAGGTTCCAATCAACCAATCAGAAGTTAGCAATCAACCAATCAGAGAGGTAAAGACGTTGTGGGGTGTTGTATAGGATATACAGTGCCTGTGAGAGACAAAAACACCAAACGTCTATTACCGTTTTTTAGGGGCACATGCATGTTACTATTGTTAATATGAAACCAACTAGTTAATTTTATGGTTTGAAGATTTCCTGACATAGCAACCTAGCTCTCCCTTTGAGGTATTTTAAAACCTGCAGTTGATATTTTGTTGTGCTCTCTGAGAATACAGCATCCAGTAGCACATTCACATCACAAGGTACAGCAGGGAGGTACAGTAGGATTCAAATGGTTATATTCAACAAACTATGAGCAGAGTGATATCATTTTGAGGTGTATGTTGGGTCTAAGCATGTAGTTACCCCTAGGGACCACTAGGGCGTGCCCAACCCCTGAGTGGTCATCAAACCCAATCCCACCAACCAACCAACACCTTCCAACCGTTCTTTAACAGTCTGGGCCTGTGACTGTGCCCAGGGGCCCCGGTCTGGCCCTGGTTCAGGGGAGAGAGCCCTGGTTCAGGGGAGAGAGCCCTAAAGCAGAGAGCAGGAAGCAGAGAGCAGGAAGCAGAGAGCAGGAAGCAGAGAGCCCTAAAGCAGAGAGCAGGAAGCAGAGAGCAGGAAGCAGAGAGCAGGAAGCAGAGAGCAGGAAGCAGAGAGCCCTAAAGCAGAGAGCAGGAAGCAGAGAGCAGGAAGCAGAGAGCAGGAAGCAGAGAGCAGGAAGCAGAGAGCCCTAAAGCAGAGAGCAGGAAGCAGAGAGCAGGAAGCAGAGAGCAGGAAGCAGAGAGCCCTAAAGCAGAGAGCAGGAAGCAGAGAGCAGGAAGCAGAGAGCAGGAAGCAGAGAACAGGAAGCAGAGAGCAGGAAGCAGAGAACAGGAAGCAGAGAACAGGAAGCAGAGAGCAGGGCTCAGCAAGCTTATCTGGTCTCTGAAATGTGTGGTTTTGGTGTGGAGGAGGAGGCAGAAGGCCTGGTTGTGGGCCTGCCAGCAGAGGTGTGGGGGGAGGGGGGCTAGTGGTCAGGGGTGGAGAAGAGTCAGGACACCACTCCCCCGCGCTGCCATCTGTGTCCATCGGGGGGCGGCGAGCCGCTCCGCACATGAGGACTGGGGTTCGGGGGGAAAGGCTCGACCTGAGGAGGAGAAGGAGGCTGAACCACCCCACCATCTGCTTCCGTTTACGGAGCGGGGATTTGCACTGCTTTAGGGCCTTGCAGGGTCTCCCAGCAACAGAGATAAAGCGGTTAAGAGGAAACGTCCAAAATCCCCCCTGACCCACATCTGTGGAGGAGAAGCCAGCAGGCAGAAGTCCTGGACGCCCTCTGAGCCTGCTAGCAGCTCAGTGACTGTCCGGTCACACTGCAGCAGCCCTGCACACGCATGCCCTGCGTTCACAGGTAGACAGCCTCAAACAGCCTCTCCCACACATGGATGAAGTGAGTTAGGAGCAGTTTGCAGTCTACTCATTAGGGTACTTATTTCTGGCAAGCTTATAAAATATGCCCGACATATCACTGCCTTTCAGAACACATCTGCTGGAACTGTTTTTAGTGGTCCAACCCTGAATCCATTTAACGCTGGATTTCGAGATTCTCACCACAACAACAAATCAGTCCGATATCAAGGCTTCCTCCCCGTGTTCCCTTCAGCGGCGTCTAGACGTGTACCACAGACAGCTGTCGGGGGAGGCGGCGCTGCAACTTCAAACACCATCACGCTCGTTAAAGGCCATCCTGTGTAATCTAGAGCGCAGTTCCGACATTGGCCACAAGAAGGGGCTGGCAGGTGTCCAGCTTCACCTTGGTGTCCCAGCAGCATGGAGCCAGCATGGCACTGTGCGCGGGGAGGAAACAGGTCCTCTGATCTGCTCATTCAAACAACATGGCTCCCTCACTCCCATTCCTTTCTAATCAACTGGCACGCTGCTACTGATGTGGTTGTGGACTCAAGTCCACGTTTTAATGGAGTCGTGAGAAATTACAAAGACTCCGAGACACACCGAGATCTAAACATTTGTTGGGCACATGAGGCGAGAGAGAGACAGGCAGGAGACGGAGACAGAGACAGAGACAGAGACAGAGACAGAGACAGAGACAGAGACAGAGACAGAGACAGAGAGACAGAGACAGAGACAGAGAGAGAGACAGAGACAGAGAGAGAGACAGAGACAGAGAGAGAGACAGAGACAGAGAGAGAGACAGAGACAGAGAGAGAGAGAGAGAGAGAGAGAGAGAGAGAGAGAGAGAGAGAGAGAGAGAGAGAGAGAGAGAGAGAGAGAGAGAGAGAGAGAGAGGGGACGGGGACGTGGGGCTGGTGTAGACAAGGTCAGGGGTAGTTCTGAAGTGGACTCTCCATCCATCTGTCCTCAGAGGAGAGGGTGTAAGAGTGAGCGAGACAGGGCCAGACAGCTCCCATGCTACTCGTCATGAAGACTCACCACGCTACTGTACGGAACGTCCTATCAGCCCAGCCATCTACAGACCCCAGGATTATCCTGTTCTGCTAGCCACAGATGTGACAAATGAGTTCCAAGCACGGGAGGAGATGCGAAACAAGTCAAGCTACTCAAAGTGGAGACATCTGGTGTAGGTTTCTGCTGAGCAGACAGGACGATAGAGGTGTGGTGGAGCGTTGTGAGCAGGTGTTAATACTAGCCTACCCTGCTCCCAGCCATGTAGCCTCCACACGCTCCAAAGCTCTTGGTGAAGGTCCCCATCATCACATCCACATCAGCAGGGTCGACCCCAAACAGCTGGCTCACGCCCCGCCCTGAGCCGCCCACCGCCCCGATGCTGTGAGCCTCGTCCAGGTACAGGTAGGCCTTGTACTTCTTCTTCAGGGCGATGATCTCAGGCAGGCGCACCAAGGAGCCCTCCATGCTGGGGGGAGGAACACACACACACACATATAGAAACATTAAAAAAGAAGCGAGCACAGCAACACTTCATTCACAACGTGACCCACAGTGGGACCTGTGACAGCTGACTGGGCCTGGCGTAGCTTCACCTCCAGATTATACAAGCATCCATGCCCCATCTCCAAAGGATCTTATCCCTCCCCCTCTCCTGTCTTCCTCCCACCTCTCTCCCTCCATCCCTGCTGTCCACAGCAGCCCTTGTAAGGGCATAAGGAGGCTGGGAGTGTGTGCTGTGGCTGGGCAGGAGTTCCCAGACCTGCTAGGCCCCGTGATGGAGCACCCCTGTACCTCCTGTAAACCAAACGACAACAGACAGAGTTCCTGCAAGACTTATGAGGACTTCAAAGGAAGCCTGATCCCAGCTAAAGCATGCGCCAATCTTTATCCAACTCTTTTGATGTCCTGGGAGGGAGGGAGGGGTGGGGGGGGGGGGGAGGAAGGGGTGGGCGGGGGGGCTTTAAAAACTGTACCTGCCCTGTCTGTGATCTGCAGGGAATCTTCTGATAAGTGTGGCTTTGCAGATAAGGCATTTAAGTCATTCCAATTAAGAGCTGGATTGAGGTGGAACTAAAAGGTTGGATTTATATCCATTGACGACCACATTAAAAAACTTTGGCAGATCACTGGAGGATAAGAGGACTCCTCCTTGGTCCACCTTCCCCATCAGACACTCATTTAGACGGGTATGTTTAAGGGAATGTCTCCCTTAGAGCCAAACCTCGGTGGGGAGATGAAAGATACCGTGGGAGAACTGCAAGATAAAGAACAGAACAAGATAGAGAGAAGAGGATCAGGCGAGCAAGCGATGGTGAAAGATAAGAGAGATGGGGGGGAGAGCGAGGGGGGAGAGAGAGAGACAGAGAGAGAGACAGAGAGAAAGAGGGAAGAGAGAGGGGAGAGAGAGAATTGTGGAGGAGTGAGCCAGAGAGGAATGGAGAGAGTGAGTAATACAAGAAGGAGGGATGGAGGGCAGGGGGGAGAGAGAGAGGGAGTGAGGCAGAAACACAGTTGTAGTTGGAGGTGTAGTGGAGTGGATCTCAGTGGCTCCATGTGGCCTTGATTTGGAGCTAATGAACAGATGGAGAGGGTCACAGGCCCCTGGCTGTTCTCTGCCAGGACAGACACACAATCTCCCTCCTCCAGTAATCAAACAGCACCAGACCCCTAAAGCACAGCAGTCTCTCCCTCCTTGTCTCCCTCCTTCTCTCCCTCAAAAAACTACCTACCCACCTGCTCACCCACACAGACGCAATCTCCAAACACACAGACACACCTTCCTGATTATTCCACAACACAGAGTAAGGAAATGGAAAAGAGGCAAGACACAAGAACTGAGCCACACACACACACGCCCGAGAAAGAGACAGAGAGAGAGAGACAGAGAGAGAGACAGAGAGAGAGAGGGAGAGAGAGACAGAGAGAGAGAGAGACAGAGACAGAGAGAGAGAGAGAGAGGGGGAGGGGGCTCCTCAGGTTACTAATAAAGATTGCAGTCTGAGTAGGCTAAACCCTGGCTCTCTTTAAACTACAGAGCACCTGTAAGCCTGCAGTCAGAGCAGAGCAGAGGGAGGGGGGGGGATGCTGACCTGTAGATGCCCTCCACCATGATCAGCAGCTTCTTCCAGGGTCTGTGGGTTCGAGGTTGACCTGAACACACAGCCTCCTTCAGCAGTCTCTCCAAGCTCTGCATGTCTGGGAGGCACACAGACACACACACAGACACACACACAAACACACACACACACAAACACACACACACACACACAGAGACACATCAGAATCATCATCATAAAAGGATGTCGTTTAAAATCATTGCAGAGTATGGCTGAAGAAAAAATAAATCCAAAAGATTGATTGTGTTTTAAACCTGTGATATTAGCACTATGAAAGCTAACAGCCAGGGTAGTGATAAGGAAGCCCAGAGCAGATCACTGATTCACCTGCCAGCTCCCAGAGCAGATCACTGATTCACCTGCCAGCTGCACCTTTCACACAGCTCAAACAGCAAGTACCAAAGCAGAACAGAAGTCCTTAACACCTGCTAGATGTAGCTAGAGAGAAGCAGCCTCCACCTGAGGCCAGCAGCCTCCACACTGAGGCCAGCAGCCTCCACACTGAGGCCAGCAGCCTCCACACTGAGGCCAGCAGCCTCCACACTGAGGCCAGCAGCCTCCACACTGAGGCCAGCAGCCTCCACACTGAGGCCAGGCTGACACCTCCGGGAGCAGAGGGGATCACAGCTACAGATAATGACCAAAAAGCAATGGTGCATTCATTAAATACTGTTGAAACCCTCCCTGTCCTGGGATCATGTCGTGAGAGCTCGATCTCATGAGCTGCTGATGTAGACAACACAGCGGCCAGGAGATGGCAGTATTGACCAACACACAACGAAACACAATCCCCTCAGAAACAGAAACAGCCGAGCAAGAGCTGTCTCATTTATTAAATCAGCCCACAATCAATCGACTGAGACCAGAACACGTTTATCAACATGACTGTCGTGTCTGTCTCTGCACGGGGCCTTGAAAACCTTGCTCAGGAATCCTCAGGTATGCACCTCACTCACGCTACCAGGCAGCCCCAAACAGCCCTGCAGGCCACATGCCGAGCGTCTGTCAGGGTGGTGTGATCGGCTGTGTCTTCCATGCTGCCAGACCTGCTAAGCCAGTCCCGTCTAGCCCGGACGCCCTCCTCCGCCCACTGACAAGACACACAAGTACTGTAGCACAGCACTCAGCCCAGGAGCAGACAGGAATACAGAGAGAAGACTGAGGGAGGGGAGGGAGGGAGAGAGGGATTGGAGGGAGTCAGGGGGGGAAATGGGGAAGGAAGAAGGGAGGAAGGAGGAAAGGTGGAGAGAGGCAGGGAGTGGTCAGCTGGTGAGGTGCCTGAGGCCCTGCTCTCCCAGAAGCCATACCCCCGGGGGGCCCAGGGAGGAGCCTTAACAGACTGTGCTTGTACCTGTCAGCACACATTTGCTGCTGCAGGTCTGCATGTCAGATCTGCTCATTTGTCCTGTCTGCCGAGAGGAGGAGGGGGAACGTTTCCAACGCACGCACACTAGTCCTCCACTCAATCTTATTTACCTCTCTTATCTTTTCTAGGAAAAAGAATTAGACAACACAAAGCCTAATTGGCATAGTCCACAGTGTATTCATCTACATTCATGATTGTTGTTTGATGTTTGGACACAGCATGTGACTTGGTTCATCTTAAAGTGAAGACCCAATCCCCTGAGAAGGAGGAAACAGGTGGAAGGGAGTATGAGCTACATCTCCACACTGGGTCTACTCACTGTTGTGCTTGAACACCCGGATGGTTGCTCCTGACAACCGCGCTCCCAGGATGAGAGATGTGTGGTTCAGTTCGTCACTCAGGATCAAGGAGCCCTGGAAACAGGCCGAAACAGGGCGGGGTCACAAACAACATCTCTTCAAACGAGCCAGGCCCAAAACTAACAAGCGTCCTCTTACACATACAAGCGTTCCTCAAACACTGGCGCAGCGCAGCAGCCATCTCCAAGCAACCATCGCCAAGCAACCTCCTATTTGCATCGTCCCTCACAGCTCAAACACACTCCAGGAGTCAGAGCGGAACGTTTTCGGCAGCGTTAACATTTGCCCACATTAGCGTGTGTGGCCTCTTAAAGGCCTCACGTTGACATGATGACAGTGGCAGGGAGGCAGGGCACAGGGCCTTGGGTCTGGGGGGGGCTCCCTGGTGTACCAGCAGCACAGGGCCTGGGGTCTGGGGGGGGGCTCCCTGGTGTACCAGCAGCACAGGGCCTGGGGTCTGGGGGGGGCTCCCTGGTGTACCAGCAGCACAGGGCCTGGGGTCTGGGGGGGGCTCCCTGGTGTACCAGCAGCACAGGGCCTGGGGTCTGGGGGGGGCTCCCTGGTGTACCAGCAGCACAGGGCCTGGGGTCTGGGGGGGGCTCCCTGGTGTACCAGCAGCACAGGGCCTGGGGTCTGGGGGGGGCTCCCTGGTGTACCAGCAGCACAGGGCCTGGGGTCTGGGGGGGGCTCCCTGGTGTACCAGCAGCACAGGGCCTGGGGTCTGGGGGGGGCTCCCTGGTGTACCAGCAGCACAGGGCCTGGGGTCTGGGGGGGGCTCCCTGGTGTACCAGCAGCTGTCAGCAGGAATGCCTGGTTGGGCCTGCAGCCTGCTACAGCCTGGGTCTGAGGAAATGACCTGCGCTGGACGGAAACATCCAGAAACCCTGGATGCGTTCTCCTCTCCCTGGAGGATCTGCACCATGGCTGCGTTTACTACCCACCCCACAGTCACTTACACCCCAGCCCCCAGCCACCCCCTCCTTCTCTCCCCTCCTGTCTAGTCCAATCAGTGACAGCCGAGCTCGGTGTTGCCGACGGCGAGGCCTTGTGGCTAGCTTGGTGCTCCAGCAGAGCCGGGCGTGGAGCCGTCATGCCCGCGAGGCCCGCTCCCTCTGACGGCTGCCCTTCGCTGTCTATCGTGCGGGCCTGACTGTGACTGTGGAGGCCCTGGGCCTCCCTCCTCCTGGCTGCTGTTATGTCTAATTAGGATTTTAATTAATGGGGGTGGGAGGGGAGCTGAGTGTTATTCAGCGGCGTTCTCATTCATTTAGGCCATCTGGGGGGAAGGGACAAAAGCTGAGCTAATTAGATCCCTTTGAACCGCCGTGAAAACTCGGGTCTACAGAGCAGAAGTGTCGCACTGTTTTGTTTCGTAGCGTGTGTGGTGTGTGTGTGTGTGTTTGAGACGCACCTTGCCAACCAGTGCTGGTATGTTCATAGAGTTAGTAGCGAAGCCCATTCCAAAGGCCATGCAGGCCTCCACCCCCAGGAAAGAAGCCACCAGCTGCTCCAGCTCCTGGTGGATCCTGAGGTTACCTGCCAGACACAACAACAACAACAATCAGTATGACAGGACAGAACACCGCTCTCCACCCACCACGGCTCTGAAGAAGCAGCCATGACAGCCTGACCATGTTGTGGCTTTGTTGCTCTGTCATGTCAGGCAGGTGTCAGGCAGGTGTTAGGTCCTAATAGCAGCTCGGTGAGAGACTGGAGAGCCAGGGGGGGAGGATCTACACAATCATAGGGCAGGGGGAACGGGTGCACTCTGGGGGAACAAGTCCCACCAAGTCTGTACAAGATCAACAAATCATGAGCAAACTGGTAATATGACTGAAACATTGTATTGTGCAGTAAAGACATAAGCTGTTGGGCTTGTCCAGGACAGCTGATGGAAAGCTTTTATTTTATTTTTTCACTGCATGATATCCAACTGGTCTGTTGACATACATTAGAGTAACCTCATGCAATAGGAATTTGCATTATATCAAGCCAATATAATTAGTGACATATACTTAGTCTCCTTCAAATTACTTTTTTAAACAAAGGAACATCATTATCATACATCTGTGGTCTAAATTTATCTAAATCTAATCACTGATAAAGACAGAGCTGGAGAGAGAGCCAGAGAGAGAGAGAAGCGAGGCCTAACATATGTTGTTGCTCTGTAGACGTTAGGCCTCGCTCCCCCACTTCCCTTCCTGAAACATATTGAATGTGTCATACAACGCTTTCTAATGTCTGTCTGTCTAAATATAGATACAGTGCCCTCCAAAAGTATTGAAACAGTGAGGCGAATTCCTTTATTTTTGCTGTAGACTGAAAACATTTGGGCTTGACATCAAATAATGAACGTGAGACCAGAGATCAACGTTTCAGCTTTTATTTCCAGGTATTTACATCAGGATCTGATGCACAACTAAGAAAATATCACATTTTGTTTGAATCCACCCATTTGTCATGTGAGCAAAAGTATTGGAACAGATATACTTAAAACATATTTAAGTGAATAAGACTTAATATTTAGTTGCAAATCCTTTGCTTTCAATAACTGCAGCAAGTCTGTGACCCATTGACGTCACCAAACTTTTGCATTCTTCCTTTTTGATGCTTTCCCAGGCTTTCACTGCAGCCTCTTTCAGTTGTTGTTTGTTTTGTGGGGTTCCTCCCTTCAGTCTCCTCTTAAGCAGGTAAAATGCATGCTCTATAGGGTTTAAGTCTGGAGATTGACTTGGCCAGTCTAATACCTTCCATTTCTTGCCCCTGATGAACTCCTTTGTTGTTTTGGCAGTGTGTTTTGGGTCGTTATCTTGCTGCATGATGAAGGCTCTGCCAATCAGTTTGGTTGCATCTTTCCTTAAATTGGCAGACAAAATGTTTCTGTAGACTTCCGAGTTCATTTTGCTGCTGCCATCATGTGTTACATCCTCAATGAAGATTAATGAGCCCGTCCTAGAAGAAGCCATGCAAGCCCAAGCCATGACATTACCTCCACCGTGTTTCACAGATGAGCTTGTGTGTTTGGGATCATGAGCAGTTCCTTTCTTTCTCCAAACTTTAGCCTTTCCATCACTTTGGTAAAAGTTAATCTTTGTCTCATCAGTCCATAAAACTTTGTCCCAGAATTTTTGAGGTTCATCTCTGTACTTTTTGGCAAATTCCAGCCTGGCCTTCCTATTCTTCTTGCTAATGAGTGGTTTGCATCTTCTGGTGTAGCCCTTGTACTTTTGTTCATGAAGTCTTCTGCGAACAGTAGATAGTGATACCTTCACTCCTGCCATCTGGAGGTTGTTGCTGATCTCACTAACAGTTGTTTTAGGGTCTTTCTTTACAGCTCTCACAATGTTTCTGTCATCAACTGCTGATGTTTTCCTTGGTCTACCTGTTTGACGTCTGTTACTTAGTACACCAGTAGTTTTCTTCTTCTTCAGGACATTCCAAATGGTTGTATTGGCTATGGCCAATGTTTCTGCAATGGCTCTGATTGATTTTCCATCTTCTCTAAGACTCACAATTGCTTGTTTTTCACCCAAAGACAGCGCTCCGGTTTTCATGTTGTTTTCACCTCTGAATACAGTCTGCATAGACAAAACCTATCTTACCCAATCTGAACCTGAGTGTAGACATTCAGTGGTATTTATTGATTGAATAATGTATGTAATAGGACACACCTGGGCAACAAAACACACCTGTCAGTCATATGTTCCAATACTTTTGCTCACGTGACAAATGGGTGGGTTCGAACAAAAAGGTGATATTTTCTAATTTGTGCATCAGATCCTGATGTAAATACCTGGAAATAAAAGCTGAAACGTTGATCTCTGGTTTCACATTCATCGTTTGATGTCAAGCCCAAATGTTTTCAGTCTACAGCAAAAATAAAGGAATTGGCCTCACTGTTCCAATACTTTTGGAGGGCACTGTATATATATAATCTATCTGTCTATCTATATATATATAGCCTGTCCTATTCTGCTCTCTCCATCCAGCTCCGTCCCCTGTCAGATCGATTCAGATGTTTCCTCAACCCGTTAGACTCTCAGACCCTACTGGCGCGTGCAGCTCGTTTAATCAGGCTGCACTGGCATCTGGTGTCTTTATAGAGTTTCCATGCCGGCTCTGTCCTCCTGCTCCCTGATCACCATGCCGGCTCTGTCCTCCTGCTCCCTGATCACCATGCCGGCTCTGTCCTACTGCTCCCTGATCACCATGCCGGCTCTGTCCTCCTGCTCCCTGATCACCATGCCGGCCTATGTCCTCCTGCTCCCTGATCACCATGCCGGCCTATGTCCTCCTGCTCCCTGATCACCATGCCGGCTCTGTCCTCCTGCTCCCTGATCACCATGCGGCCCTGCAGAGTGTTGCTTTAGTTCTGCATGGGCTCCGACAGGAGAGTGGAGTTCTCCCAGAGTCACCTGGGTTACCTCAAGTCAAGTGTGAATTATGTCCATTAAACTTCTGATTAAACGGTGTAGGCTGTTTGAATGTCACAGGTTCGCCTGAATGCCAAGTAACGTTTTCACCGTGGTAACAGCATCCCCTGATCAAGGTTGGAGACGCCTGCGGATCAGAACCGCGCGTGAGTGGATCTTCAGGATTACATCTCCTTTTGTTTTTCAGCACAAGTCACACGTGACTAGGGAACATCTGCCAAGATTTCAACACCAGGAGTTAATCATTTCCATCTCTGACCTCGCATATGTAATCTTATAAAACAACCAATAAAACCTCACATCACCATGTCACCGGCCTCACAGGCTTCTAACGTTTGAGACGTTTGTACCTTCAGTCCATCATCCCTAGAGGGAAGTTAACCATTCTGGGGGAATTGAGTCTCTGCTAATCATTGTTAGAACAGTGAGAAATGGAGGACCGTACACTGAAATGCCTACCTGTGAATGGTTAACACAAACCTGTGTATAAGCTTCAAACACACACACAGTAAACACAGCAACTTCCCCTTCCTACTTGACTTCAGCACAACACGGCCACAGTCAGGATCCCTCTAAGCAGACAGCAGCAACCCACAGTGAGCAGTGTGCTTTGGGGCCAGTTCACCAGATGTGACTGCGCTCTGTATATAAATCACTCCATGGGAGCTAAACATTGGATATGAGGGTGTCATTCTTCAAACATGGATGCTGAGATCATTAATAATTGATGCTTAATACAAGCCCATGGAAGGGACTCTCCCCAAAAAATAAACACATTACAAACATTTGCAGAAACCGCCTAATTTGGGTAAAATAAATTCTACAAATAAATAAATAAAATCCTTCCATGAATAATAAATGGCGTTGGTGGGGAGGTACTTTGTACAAACATCCACATGACTAATGATCGCATGCTCTTTCATCCCCTGGTCTTCTGTTCCTGTCTCTGAGGTCATCAGGGTCGTGTCGGGGGGGCTGGAGCGACACGCTCTCTCAGGGCTCCTAGTGTGACATCATCGTGTGACATCATCGTGTGACATCATCGTGTGACATCATCGTGTGACATCATCGTGTGACATCTTAGCCCGTCATTCTGCCCCCAGCCCAGGTACAGCAGATTGGGCCGTCCCAATTGTGCCCTAGCCCACACCAAAACTAAACAACTATTTGGCCAGAACAAAGACATTTAGTCAAGTATGAGCTTACGAAAGGTTTCAAGTGGAGACTGCCGACAATGTTTATCCAAGTGTTGATCTATATCCACCCACCTCAAACAGGTTATACCACAACAATAGCAAACAGAAACCTAATTGACTAGGTCTGGCATTTAAGGAAGTTGCGAAAGTTGGCCAAGAGTCGTACAGCATGTATATAGTAGTAAGGCCCAATATGGGTCAGATTACCAGATCCGTCTTCAGATCTCCTCACTTCTAACAGCGAGATGCTCAGATGCTTCCGTGGCCTATTTTAAAGTGTTTCGTAATGTTACGATACACCAGGATATCTCCATTGCTCCGTGTGGACCACTATGTAATGATTCCAGCTTATGCTCAAACTGTACATAATTTAACAATGGCTGAATTATTCATACATCATAGCCGCCGCTGGAAGATAATTAAAGATTCTGGCAGTATAATTCATGAGAAAGATAATAAATGATGGTGCCTGAGATAAAAGAGTTGGAATTTCTTGCCAGTTTGATGGTAAACCTTATCAGTACCATAGTGTGCCCTAGTTACCTTACGGCCTAATATGACTAATACAAACAAAAAGGGAATTCTAAAACTGTATTGTAGAAATATTGCAGTAAACCCCTGGAACTAGCGCAATCACACTGGAACAACCACATGTTCCCGTGTTTTCTAACCTTCAACACCGAAAGTCGAAAGTGCGTATTCCGTGGAATCGAAAGTCAACCAGACTTACCCATTTCCTGTCTCGTGCTGCAGACCCCAACGCCATACTGACGTGTTTTGTCGGCCACGGTTTTCATGAAGTCCGCGTTGTTCTCCGCGAAACCCAGGTAGTTGTAGGAGCCCATGTTGATGACATTATGTAGTGTCTTCCCAGTTAACCTGCAGTAGCGGAAACATCATTTTAGATCCTGTTTGCGTCCGGTTTGATTACAAAACAAAAACAAGCACATCGTGTTCCAAACAGATCATTCTACGCGCATTAGCAGTAGCAGGTCTCTGTTGAAGAATAACGTTCTATTATTTAGTAACGGACAGTGGAACAGTTCCAATTAAGGACATTACCTGAAGGTCCAGTTATAGTCATCAGAAACTCTCTCCATCAAATCAAACACAGGACCAGGCAGACTGCAAATAGGTCTGTTCCAATTGTCACGCACCCTCATGTACAGGTTACGATTGTAAAAGTTCTCAAAATCTTGATAAAGTGGAACGAAATCCTGCCAACAAACAGAAATATTAAATCAGAGGATGCAAGTAAACATTTAAAACACAATTAATTGCATGAAATAAGATAGACGGAGGGATAAAGATGTGTCATATTTAACAGACTGGTCATGAAAGGCTTGGAGGGCCCTATGAAATGAAGTCCAGTGGAGATTGTATTAAAGCCTGTTTGAATTGATACTGATCACAAAGTTGGTAACTGCTGTGTTCAAAGGGTTCCCTGATGACTGGAACACAGCACACCAGCCTGACTGATATGGAGAAATGTCATTAACCGTGTTTATAAGAGTCTTTGATGATCCCAGTTTCAAGCTCCATAAACAACATGAAGCATCTGAGCCAATGAAGGGAGTTCTCACAGAGAGCACAGCACACATAAGAACCCAGACTCAAACTCATAAAGTGACCCCTGCCAAACAGAGGGCACAGATTTGCTTCTTTGCCCTCCAAGACGTCAGGCCCTTTGTCACTGAACAAAGCACTTTTTACTGTCTTTCTGACATTCAGACTGATTGGAATGGCTTAATATGGCAAAATAAATTACTCTTGTAAATCTACTAACAGCAAGTGTGTTTCCGTGGTGGTTGAATCAGTCATCTGTAGAACACATCAACAGAATCAGTATTTATACCCTTCCCATTATCCAAAAGCGGAACTTTTTGGTTGGAACGATCTCAGAGGATAACAGTGAAGCAGTAAAAAATACATTTGAATCCTCTGAGAATTAATTAAGTCTTAAATAGATAGTCTCCACGGTGTCCTCACTTTCACCCACAGCATCACAGGATCAAGGATAAACAAGGAGGAGGAAGAGAAATAAAACTCTGCTTTGAACATCCACTCATCCAAAGCAGCATTTTTCTGCATTGAAATAGGGCAGGAGCAAAGTGGGTTTTGGACCATCTGCCCAATATATTAAGTAATTTACCACCACTATATTTGATGCTAACTATATGTTCAGAGGGCGAAAGAGAGAGTCATAGAAAGAATGAGAGAGAGACAGACAGACAGACAGAAAGTGACAGAGTGAGATACAGAGAGAGAGAGAAAGAAAGAAAGTGTGAGTGAGTGAGAGAGATTCTTTGAGGTAAATTCCTTGTTTGTGCAAACATTCATGGCGAATAAAATCCCTTCTGATTCTTCTGATTCTGATTCTGAGAGGAGAGAGAATGTGTGCAAGACTGAGACAGACAGAGAGAGGGTAGGGTGGGGTGTTGCTCACCTTCTGTTCATGTCGTTCCTGGGCAAGGTGGCATCTCTCCAGGCCCACCGCCCTGAGAAAGTCCCTGAAGTAGCCAAACAGGGTGACAATGCCAAACCCCAGGTATGTCATGACTGCCACATACATGGGCGCCTGTTCAAACGCCTCTGATGCACGTCGCCTGGGCAACGGCCCCTTCCACGGCCCAGTTCTCTGCAGCACAAAACAGGAAGAAGACATATGCATGTGTATTCTGCATTGTGAACATAACATTGATGCTTGAAACGATCTGCTACAGTGAGGGAATTTTCGTTTTGATATTCAGCAGATATGCTGTTAAACAGGTATTACTTTTTAATCTCTTCATTTCAGATTCAGAGTGACAGACTAAAGCCATAAACAGATAATAGTAATGAAGAAAATATTTAAACGTACATCGCAAGTAAGCCTTTAAGTTAATGATGTTAGCATTGCTATTTCAAAATATGACCAAGAAATAATTAACCATTTATAAACGTTTTTAGTTTACTAGCCAGTGAATACAGGGAAACCCCAACTTAAGTTGAAGAACATGAGATTAAAGGTAACATTTCTTCAAGGAACTTTTAAAACTGCCTCTAGTAAGCTTGAGTTGTCCGACACCTTATTCAACATCAAATTCAAGTCACTTTTAAGGATGCAACATTGTTAAGCAGCATTAATGAAAGATCGTTGACACCACTCACTAGGATACTCTTGTGGCAGTGACTTTACAGACTGTACATCTGATGATACTGAAGGGGCCATTTCTCTTCCCAGATATTACATGAGACTCATGACTGAAACCACAAGGAACTTTTGTGTATCTTGTATTGTAGGGGTGGGAATCCTTACGATTCGAATCGATTGTTGGAGTCACAAATCAAATAAAAATCGATTCACGATATTTTGAGATTTTTAATTTAAAAAAATTATCAACACATTACATTACATGGGTGTTTTTTACATTTGTGAATCGATGTGAATTGCTAGAAGAATGAATCGCGATTCAAATGTGAATTGATTTTTTCCCCCTACCCCTATTGACAGTCAGTGGATCTGACAGAGATTAGAAAACGCAGCTGTAAAGATGATGAACGGCACGTCCTTCTGTTTGCTCATATTATGTTAAAACCATACACAGAAGTTATACTGGTCCCACTTTACATCATATCTGTTAAGGAATGAGGTGACGCCTTAAGATTGTAAGCACTGCCAAACCCAGGGATTGTAGTTTGACTTGATTATTTGTTAGCACTACACTGGGCAATGTGCACACATCTGACACCATTACAAATACACACTTTGAAGCAATAGCCTAATCTTCCAACCACAAATCCTTAAAATGTGCACTTCATGAACATTAAAGGTAAACTAGCTACATTTGAATGATCCAGTGACAACAAAATGTTAAGTCTAACTAGATATATAGCATTATGCAAATGGGAGTGTCAGTTGCACAAATTAGACTCGTTTATGTAACTGCAAGTCCACTATGAAGAAATCACTTCTATATGATAGGTTTTAGAATAATATAGCCTGACTATATCTAAACTGTGGATTCCAACCATTTCAAGGTTCATGTCCCATTTACAAAAACTTTCAAGGCCTGATTTAAATTGTCAAGACTTCAAACTTTTTGTGAGGGAAGTATTTAAGGCCCGTGGCAATCCTCCGGTACTCAGGTTTGGAACACCTGGTAAATGAGGTCAAAGTTGGCAACCATTTTGCTTGCAGGACTAGGTCCAACTGGAGCTCCACCTTTGAAAAAGTTGCTAGAGTATGAATGAAATTGTCGGCGTTGTGCAACCTTGATTTTTTGTCCAACACGGGGGACACTTCAAAGCAGTAGCTAGCTAAGAAGATTGACGTTAGCTCAAATACTGACTGACATAATGATGTCACCAGGACAAACAGTATGTTGTTTTGCATAGGCTAGCCTAGGTGGTTTCGTTCGTACTGTACTGGATCATTTCCTCATCCACATAAATAAAAAAAATTACAATTGAGGCACATTTAAAAATAGAATTGATTCCCTTGTATAGTAAAAGTAAAGACAATGTAAAATACTGCTTTGCAATTCATTTTAGTGTGAGAAATCCCAGACCGCTTTTTGTAGACCAACAACGTTGACAATGTGAAATCACAACTGTCAGTGTCAACTGAACTGGGCGCGCCAAACTAAAAAGCTTGAATATGATCTCGACTCCTTTTCATTAAAGAGCATGTGAGTATCCCCTGGTTAAACGTAGGCCAGCCAAGTCGATTCCCCGACTGAATATATTATTTTCGACAATATCTTCTTAACAACCTGTTTTAAATGATGACAGTTGTAGGAATGCACTTGCCTACGTTGCGGTCGATACTTTTTTCCTACACAGCTATACAGTACATACCTCAGCCTTGTGATAGCCATTTGTCCTTTTCTTAATACCGTTTTTCAAGTCACACTGGTTTAAATATTGTTTGATATTTCCGTTTTTCACATGACTGTCAGGTCTAGCCATTCCTTTTCAGAAAGTCGAGTAAACTCGACTTGAATGAAGGAAGTGTATCTCCAGAGTTTGGACTCGCGGTAGTGTGCGTTCTACCTGGTGACTTCCTCATTGCCCTGTCACTCTAAAACCATGCGCACCTCTGTTATGGTTTGTAATTGTAGATCCACCGGCATTTAAAATCTGTTGCCCAGTTCCAACAACCCAACCGATTTTCATTATTTTTTTTCATGAAGGTGCAAACTTTCACTTCTCTATTGTACGAAGATTTATGCTACTGACTACAGGAAGAGATTGCCACACACATAAAAGGAAGTTCAGCATTTTTAAGAGTCTAAATCAAGACTTAAATGTACTAAAGCTTCTGTTGTTTTATAGCTGTTTATCTGTTTGTTAACAAATAAAATATACTGGGAGGGTTCTGTTGTCATGTTTATTTACACAGAGCATTCTGACTTCAACAAGCAAAGATAAAAGTCCTATATATTATGTATGTGTGCTTAATGTGCAGAGCTCTTAGTGGCCTTGTGGTGCAACTTGCCTGACTGCATCCTTGATATCACTGCCATCAAGGCACAACGAGGTGGAAGGAGAATGTGTTGGTCAAAGTTCAAATGCCTCTTTGAGGAAACCACCATATACTGAATAGCTTTGAAGATACATAGGAAGGGTGCCACAACAAGACTGGTATAGTATCACTTAACCAATATAATGGTTGTGAAATAACCTGTTGCCTATTCAAGGAATGAAAGCCCTGTGTTCTTGTGTACTTAGATTACAGGCAGAGCAGGTAATGAATAGCAGAGAGGGCAGTAGAGTTTATAATGGCACTCTATCCACAGCAATAACATTATTACTGGGAAGGTCACATTCCAACAAGCCTATCTCCTCTGTCTCCCTATTTTTTCAAATATATATTTAGAGCATTTTTCATGCTTTGTTGAACAGTTTTGAAGTGAAGTGTGACAGAAAAGGCAGGGAGAGAGAGGGGGAGAGAGATAGAGCGAGAGAGGTAGACAGACAGCAAAGGGCCAAGGCCAGATTCTTACATAGGCTGCTGCGGTAAGGCCTCAGCCTACATGGTGGCACGCTTATCCGGTTAGCTAGCGGGTGCCCCATCCCCACCTTCCTCTGCCTCTATCTCTCCAGATCCCTTCTCTCACCCCTCCACCCTCCAACAACAATCTGCGCTGTCTCTCTCACACATGTCTGGAGCTTTTAAATCTTAATTTGAATTGCAAAACTGAGAGGATCAGGCCTTGTTGGATGATGGCCTGTGATATTTGGGGTGAAAACACCAGGGCCCTGTGGGATGGTGCTTGTCATCACGACAGAGCTGCCTTCACTTCACATCAACCCAAGACGGCTAGGGGTGTCTCATAAACAGATGCTATGAGAAACAGAATCGATGATCACATTAGCGAAAGGGGGAAAGAAGTGTTTAAACTGAGTGAAACAGGAAAGAAGACAGAATCAGAAGCAAAATGTAGATCTGAGGAAAGTAACGTTGCCACAGTCATAATTATTCTGATACAACGCTCGCTCTCGCCCTCCATGAATCCCAGATGTAAACCTGAGTGTAGATGGAGTAGCTGCTGGAGTCTACCTCCTCTACAGGGCTGATCTCTATCCTCTATCCTGGGACCAGCTGTAACCTAGATCTGTCAGGCCTCATTAACCAAATCAATCTGGTTCTCATTGGCTTGGTAAATGTAATCATCATTTCACAATAATTTTCATTTAAAATTTCGAGCGGACCTAGTTCTCTGATCTTAGCAGTATGTACTGCATAGCATTTTCCAGAAGGTGTCACATTAACAGTACAGTGGGCTCTTTTGGCTCTGACGGCACCACATACACGTTCCTTCGACCAAAGCTGTTTGACGCTGATTATGCCAATGAACCCTGCTCCAGAGGGAATGTCCTTATTTTACACTTCAACAAATATACTTTTTTCCCCCACAATACTTTTGAAGATTAGTTATTTCCATTTGTGCATGCGACCTCATGTGATAGCGCAAGATGTCTTCATTTTCTGAAAGGCTTATTCTTTTAACATTTCTGCCCCCTGCTGCTCTACGATCTGTTATCAGGGTAAAGAGGGAGCCTTTAATTTGATTGAATACAGTACTTCCTTTATAAAGATGTGATGGGAATTCATTTCCTAACCCTCTATGAAAGGGGTTACACCTGGAATACAGATTAATAAAAGCGATCTTTTGAGGCAGGTCCTCAACGATCACAGCAGGAGGCGTGTGTCGGTGCTGATTTTATATGACGCAATGTAAAAGGGTCTATATTCAAAGCACTGGTGCATATTCACCCACATCGAAATGACTGGTAGCCTGATATGTATATGTGGTTGCCAGGTTTGCTACTTATACATATTTATAATAATTCAAGCCTCTATTCAGCCTGTTGCTCTACAGGACACATGTGTGTCACAAGATCCTTAGAAGACGCCTGCACACGCCTCACCGTGGCGGCCTTGTTCGAATCCGGCTATCGAGAGCTTCACCCTCTCTCTCTCCCGCCTACCCTTTTCCTTTCAAAATTCACTTACAAACCGTCGAATAAAACAGAAAAATGCTAACAAATCCTATTAAAAACATGATATAAAAATATAAACCTATGGAAGAAGCCATTGACTATAAACATTATGAACTACAGAACTGCCCCCCCCCCCCCCCATCGCTAAAACGACATAAAGCACACAGCAAAACTGTCTAAGATCCTCACATACAGTGTCACACTGTCACACATGAACACTCACACCTACAGCAATCACAGTAGGCTACAGTATGTGATACTAAATGAAATGCACACAGCATGTGAGAGAAATCATAACATATGTTTGTTAACGTAATGAGCAGAAACGTGCCACAAGTACACGTTCTAACAGACGTACGTAGCATGCGCTTTACAGAGTACTCGTGCATAGTCTTAGATCCACATGGACGGGTGTTTATGGATGAACTCTCTGTCACGCTGTGCTGTGAAGGGCCAGTGAAAATGCAGAGCTATATTTAAATTATCCCTGGGGGGGCATTAAATCACATAATTTCTTCATCAGGCCAGACTGACCTCATTTTAAGACCACCCAACCCCCCCACGCAATCAGAAAGCATTAAGGGAAAAAAATTAAAAGAAGAGGTAGGCCTTGAATTTCCAGCGAATTTGCAAAAGCGTTAGCGGTCATATTGTTGGATGTTAGAGCGGTGGGAGTGTGATGGGGTGTGTATCTTTTTGTGCTGTGATGTAGCTGTGTTTCCTTTCGTGTTTGGTGTCGGGAGAGCTGGAAACAGAACTCACTTTACAGCTACAAAGCAGGAGCTCCATTAGGACTAGGCTGAAAAAAGGAAGCGAAATCATAGCTTGATGCGGGAATCATTGATGTGTTGCTGCTACCATGCTAAAAATAGAATCAGTGTACATGTTTCCCACCCAAAGTAAACAAAGTATCACATTTTTATTGTATTGCAGCGCATTGTTCTCGGGGTAGTGTCGGGGAGGATGAATCGCAAACTTTTAGTTAACTCTACGTGACCGCAACCACTATATTCACTGCATGTGCCTTTTTAGAAAATACGTTTTGACACAGAATCTCATGCAGTTACTACATTTTGAATGGGTTTTGTTATTGTTTTATTCAGCGGATTGAACACCCAGCATTACAACTATCTATGACTCATAATAACCCTGAGAGATCACAGGCTTGGTGGTATAGACTGATACTGTATTTCTTCAGTAAGTTGTTTGACAGTAGATACCCCAGAGTGCCAGCTCCAACAGCTGCACTGTGTCTAACCTTGAGTGGGTGTGCATGTCCGCAGGGGGTGGGCGAATCCACACAGCTCCATGCTCTTCAGACAGAGCGAGAGAGCGAACAGATTTACTATCGGGTGTCAGAAAGAGAGAGAGAGAGAGGGAGAGAAAGAGAGAGGGAGAGAAAATGGATAGTCAGTGAGTGAGGCAGACATGGATAGAGGCAGGATGAGCAGGCTGAACCTGGGAGACGGTGCGGTACAGAAGCAGAGAGAGAGGATGGAGAGAGGCAGGATGAGCAGGCTGAACCTGGGAGACGGTGCGGTACAGAAGCAGAGAGAGAGGATGGAGAGAGGCAGGATGAGCAGGCTGAACCTGGGAGACGGTGCGGTACAGAAGCAGAGAGAGAGGATGGAGAGAGGCAGGATGAGCAGGCTGAACCTGGGAGACGGTGCGGTACAGAAGCAGAGAGAGAGGATGGAGAGAGAAGGCACAGATGGATCCACGGCTCCCCTCAGGATGCAACGTCAGTCTGGGGGCCCAGGACCTCTTCCTGTGGTCACTAGTTCAGCTCTTCAAAGCTTCTGTGACCCTAATTAAGTTATACAGATACAGTGAATCATTTAGGACTACGTCGTTCACCTTCCCAGAACAAAGACAGCGGGAGGAGGGGAAGCTGGAGGGAATATCCTCTGATGTCTTGGGCTTCTGCCCACTCCCCTCTTTCATCCACTTCCTCACTCTCCATCACGGCCAATCAGCTGCTCCTTCCTCACTGCTGTCACTACCACCGCAAACACGTCAACTTAACACCGTGACGTGTATCAGCACAGTTCGTCCCCGTGGTATCTAGGTAGCCCTCGAAATGTTTAATCTGTTATGCTTTGGAAAATAAATCTTCAGCCTGCTGCCCGTTGCACTGCAACAATCAGGCTGTGAAGGCTACATTTATGACGAATTGCACAACAGCAGAGATTACGTTTGACAATGAGCAGTCATTTCAGCATCCCAGCTGGGTAAGGGGCATTTACCAAGCAGGCACCCACAGCAATAAAAGTCCAACTTCAAGTTCAAACGAGCCTGGCTCTGCCTCTCCCGCCCTGACTGCAGAAGCAGCCATTTGTTCCAGGCACCCAGGAATCCATCTGCCTTATGACATTCAATCTCCACCAGTCTCCCAGGGGGCCTCCTTCCTTGCTGTAATTACTGTTCTCTATCGGCAGGGCCCCCTGACCAGGCCTGCGGAGAGAGGGCCAGGGAGAGCGGTACTGCCACTGTAAATCTCCTCTCCTCCCTGTCGTCACCCCCCGAAGGTGAGCTGTTCTCTGGGTGAAAGAAAGGGTGTAGGGGGGGTCGTGGTGAGGAGTGATGTATGGTCCTATAGGATGTTTTCAGGGATGGTCTGATCTGTGCTCTCTGCAGCTCCGTATTGGTCCAATGTCGTTGTCGGCTGGAGTGATAGTGGTGCGGAGGATGGATGGGAGTTGGTGTCTGGGAGATGGAGGATAAAGCAGCGCTGATGAGAGGGTGCCTGGTGCACAGGCCTTCTCTCTCCAGTTAGAAGAGAAGAGAGGGGGTGGCTGTCAGAGGATGAATGGCTGTCGGGAGCATGATTCTATGAGTGGACATGTGAGATGAACAGCGTTCTGTGCATGCGAGTGACGGATTTGTGTGTGTGTGTGGATGCCAGTGTGTGTGCGTGAATCCACTTCTGAGTCGAGCATGTGTTTGAGAGTGTATACATGTGATAACCAAGTCTCCATTATTAGTTAGTGGTACAGTCTCTGACAGAACTAGGTTTTGTGATGCTGGCTTTGGCCCAAGTGTTGAACTTCAGTAGAATAGCTGCTGACTGATGACTGCTTCGTCTCGGAGGGCTTCGGCCGTCTTGTCTTTGAGATAATGGAGTCTCAGTAAACACAACTGGATTCAACCCTTTTTGTGAGACTGAAACACAAAGACAAGCTGATCAAACTTGTATGTGTGGGGAGGGGCACATCTCAACGCCTCTTCTGTTACAGTCAAAGGAGAACGGCAACCTACTAACTGGGCTCTTTGTTTAAGACTACTCAACTAAGACGCTGTCCCAACAGACACAAACATTTGTTTTTATCAGAATTGTTTAGCCTTTTTTTCATCTCATGTCTTTACAGAACAATATTCTGTAGCAAACTTCCCCGGAAGATAGTTGCTGGTTTCTATAATACAGTACACAGACTAATGACTATGAAGTCTGTACTACAGTACAGTAGCAAATGTAGTTCACCTGCATGCATGTATACATATGTATATTATGAGGTTCAGTTGAAGAACCTTGTCAGTTCAAAGGAGACCATGACTGGTTGTGCTTTGGGCTTGTTTGCTTGAAGACGAGAGAGAAGGAGAGAGAGAGACAGACAGCTGAAAGGGGATTCTTTATTTCAACCCTGTTTAGCTGAGTCTTGTTATTCTAGGATCACCAATCAACATTACGACTCACTGCCACTCTGCTCATTACGACAAGTCCCAAGCTGGGGAGGTGTGAATCACAGTCCTGTCTTAAAACAAAAAGTCTCATTCAATAATTCTTATTTATTCATTGCTGCTAAGAAACTGGCCCTGTGGCCTGTTAGGGATCAGAAGAGAACGATCACAATTCAGATACGCTTCGTTAGACCCACCTTTTCAACGACGATCACAGCAAATTCACCAAAAGCGTACTGTAGCTTTAATGTTTCCCCAACTGTACCAGCCCCTGCATGCCAGTGTGCTGCAGCTGTTATCCAGACCTGTGAGGGGGGTGACTTCGACCCCCCCCCAGTTAATCACTGACCTCTGGGTGTTCTGTGAGGTGGCGTGCCCGAAGCATCCTGCCAGGCCTATCACAGAGCAGTTTTCTGCGGCACTGTAGTAGCTAGCTGGCGTTAGCTGGGCCCTGCAGGAATCTGAGTGCAGTCACACTGCCCTCTCACTTTAGAAGTCACCCAGAGGATCGGGTCGATGCAGGAAACTCCCAGAGCGAAGAAGGAAGTTAATGGCTTACTCTCACCCTATGAAAAGGCAATCGATAAAACAAATGGGTACAGTTAAGCCGATATTTCACAAACGTCTGGCACCAAGGTTAAGATATTTTTCAGTGCTTTTACAGTAAATGAGGTCTCTGTGTTCTTTTGTTAACTGAGGGAGTTTTGTTCACATCCGAAGTCAGATACACAGAACACTGACTTTTCCTTCAAAGGACAGTTAGCAGGGTTGTGTTTGCGGTGAAGACTAACCACAACATTCATACTGTCCGGGTGACACTATTTCAGGTTTCCATTGGTGACACAACAGCACCACCGGGAGACAAACATCCCCCCTAAGTAATGCTGAGAGGCTCTTAGAAGAGACACGGTGACATTGAGAGATCCTGAGAAGTGAGAGGTGTCTAGATCACCACCGAGGCTTTGGTGCTAAAAGCCGCGGTGCTAAAACTCCACCCTCTTTGCACGGCCAGCCTGTCGGTGTTGTCTTGCAGCCCCTGCTAATCCCACTGCACCCTCTCCTCTCACACCACATGCAAGCGCCTCCGCAGGGAATTGTCATTCATCTCCACAGCGCCTGGAGAGGGCCTCATTAGCAGGTCCTGCTCTGACGTGGGAGAGTGCCCTGGCGGGGACTGTGTTAATGACAGTGTTAGGAGGCTGGAGACCAGCGAGGCCAGGAGGGGGGAGGACAGGAGGGGGGAGGACAGGAGGGGGAGGGGGGAGAGGGGAGGACAGGAGGGGGGAGACCAGGAGGGGGGAGGACAGGAGGGGGGAGGACAGGAGGGGGAGGGGGGAGACCAGGAGGGGGAGGGGGGAGAGGGGAGGGGGGAGGGGGAGAGGGGAGGACAGGAGGGGGGTGGGGGAGAGGGGAGGGGGGAGGACAGGAGGGGGGAGACCAGGAGGGGGAGGGGGGAGGACAGGAGGGGGAGGGGGGAGAGGGGAGGACAGTAGGGGGGAGGGGGGAGAGGGGAGGGGGGAGGACAGGAGGGGGGAGAGGGGAGGGGGGAGGACAGGAGGGGGAGGGGGGAGAGGGGAGAGGGGAAGACAGGAGGGGGGAGACCAGGAGGGGGGAGGGGGAGAGGGGAGGGGGCAGGACAGGAGGGGGGAGACCAGGAGGGGGAGGGGGGAGGGGGGAGGACAGGAGGGGGGAGACCAGGAGGGGGAGGGGGGAGGACAGGAGGGAGATGGGGGAGATGGGAAGACAGGAGGGGGGAGACCAGGAGGGGGGAGGGGGAGAGGGGAGGACTGGACGGGGGAGGGGGAGATGGGAGGACTGGAGGGGGGAGGGGGAAGGGGGGAGGGGGAGATGGGAGAGGGGAGGACAGGAGGTGAGTGACGGCCATGTGTCAGTCCTCCCCCTCTGCGGTGAACGAGGGGGACAGGGGCGGCTCACTAATTGGGGTGAGATGTGAAAGTCCTTGTCAGTCACTATCAGGCTCAGTAATATGTTCGGAGGCAAAAGTCAAACGGCCAGTTGGAGAACAGAGCGGAATCATTAGTCACTACAAAAGAAAATGTCCTAATGAAGGAAATGCTGCTACACACTACACACACTACACTCACACACAACACACAACCACCAGGGAGACACACCGCTACACACTCCTCTCGTTGTGTTGTTCAGAGGGTGTATGCACAACTCCGTCCATCGTGTCAGAGTGCCCATGTGAGACCGGTCCCCGTTTAGAATCCTATTTACTCCCCATTCACAACAATGATCTAACTGTGATGCATTTCCATAACGGTGATGGTGTTCCGGCCTTTCATGATGGTCATAATTGAATCTCTTTCTTTCCTCTCCTGCCTCCGACGTTTCCCCTGACCTTTATTTGTTTGCTGTTTTCCGGATGTCTCGTACGCAGTCCCACGGGAAATAACAGCACGAAGAAAAGAGAGAGAGAAAGAGAGAGGGGGATGCTGCTTGAAATGAAAGAGTGCCAGGACATGATCCCAAAGAGCCACTTTAACAGCATGTAAAAACAGATAGTGACAGGGATAATGATCAAGTTGAAGAGAAAGTGAATGCTCTTTATTGCCTCTGCTGCTGATCTCTGTGTTTCTGCTGGTCGGATTTAACTAGAAGGCAAGCATAATTGTTAGGTTTGTATCATATCTCTCACTTGTGATTGCTGCAGTAAAATGCCTCATTGCTGCTTCATCAGTAAAATGCTTTGCCATAATGATATCCTTTTATAGAACCAATCAAGAAAATGTACATTTCAAATTGTCGCTAACACATAATCACATATCCTTTTACACTTAAAATGAATTAAAATTAGCATGCAGCCGAAATACAGTGCTTGCCGCCTCCGAAGAGCTAATGGCTGCTTAATGCTTGTGCTCGACTGTGATTCTCTCGTCCTTTGAACACCACCAACACAGTCTAACCAACGAAATTTGCTTCCTTTTGAATCCCACTCCAATTTAATTTCCATAAGACTCTTGAGAGGGGAGGAGGGGGGGAGGGGGGGAAGGAGGGGGAGAGGGGGAGAGGGGGAGAGGGGAGGACCACAACAATGACTTGGCTCGTATTAGCGTGAGGTGACACCCGTGGCTTGCAGCAGGACAGCAGGTGGGTAATTGGTCCTGAGCCGTGTGTTGTCCGCTCCGAGGGACGGCCCCAGTCTGAGGACTGTGATTGGGCCCCCTGCTGCCCTCTCCGTCCATCCCCTGCTGCCCTCTCCGTCCATCCCCCCGCTCCTGTTCGCCTCTTAATTATGAACCAAGCGAGAAGAGAGGGATCAGTTGAGAGGGAGGCCATCTCGCTGGCCACGGGAGTCTCTCGCCCCTGATCACAGGTGGAGGTGTGTCTCTCGCTGTCATCCTCTCTGCTACCTCCTCCACAGTCTGGAGACAATCAGGAGAGAGTCTGCCGGGGTGTGTGTGGGGCAGGGCAAAAGAGGAAGTAGAACAAAGGAAGCTGGTGTGTGTTCATGTATGTGTGTGTGGTGGTGTGTGTATAAACATACTGTGTGTGCAGTTGTGTGTGTGTGAACATTGTGTGTGTGGCTGTGTGCGTGTGGACATTGTATGTGTGTGTTAGTCTGTGTTTAAAGGACTCCAAGTGCAGAAAGACAGAGCCTCCTGATGTTACTTGAGGTGTGATGTCATTTGTTTTGCTTACCCAACGTCCGACCCCACCCACCCCTCTGACTCAGATCTCTGGTGATTACTCTAACGACCCCACTCCTGTCGGAAACACAGCCCTGCTTCAACAGCTCACACAAACACGCTGAAAAGGACATCACGTAAACCCGAGTGATCTCACAAGTCTACGATACCCCATATAAACACGTCTCAAAGATAGCGTAAAGATTATGCCATGCACGAAACAAAGTCCTAGACGGCAGAGACGGATGGATCAGCGGGTCTCCATCAAGCTTCCCCCCAGGCCTAGGTGGGGAGCAGAAAACAATCTCTCTCCCACACGCCTCACGTATGACTCACTGAACGCATTCCAGACCGTTCCACATACCAATAATCGCAGCCTTACAACCCACATTTTCCTGTCTGTTATGAAAGCAGTGGAACGGCAGCTGGAGACTGCTTGTTTATAATAGAAAAGCCTTCCCGTGACGGCTTGATGTGCTGTGTTAGCGATACTAGACTCAGCCGATCATTCCTCAGTGACCTCTCTGCATTTGTGCCTCTGCACCACAGCTCATGAATGTTTAATGTGGTCTTGGGCCTGTCAGGCAGGGTAGCAGCTCTGACAGCAACACACTAACTCAAAGGCAGAGTAGAGGTTAAAACAAGGCCGTCACAATCAAACCCTCCACCAGTAAACAAGTTAACCCCTAGGACACAAACTCACACACACACGCCCATACGCACACACTGACACACACACACACACGCCCATACGCACACACTGACACACACACACACACGCCCATGCGCACACACACATGAACTCACAGACACGTGCACGCACATCAACACAAGCACACACACACAGTCTCAGATCTGGTTCTTGGTTATGGTTTTCATCTCAGACCTGCCCCGGCTGGAGCAGCAATGATGAGGTGACCCATATTCTCTACTGCGGCGACCAGAGATTAATTAACTTCACATCAGAATGCACCCGGTCAGCCCCCGAGGAGGGAGCAGACCAGACGGAGAAGACACTGAAGAGGAATGAAAGACAGAACATCCTGAAAGCTCAGATAGGAGGACTGCAGGAGAGGGAAAAAGGATTGAGGGCAAGTTGACGAGGAAGGAGGGGGTGACATTTAGAGGAGAGCGGGAAAGATTGGAGTCAGGAGAGGACAGAAATGTGTGACGTGACATTGTTGAAACTGGTAAACAAAACTACTGTTTTGAAGGACACAGTAAACGGCGTTGTCACTGTGTAGGACTTAGTTTCCTGATACATTCCAGTCATTATAGACCGCCTGACTCATAACACCTTTGGTTTAACTTTGACAGCATGTGGAACT
>NC_061070.1:19279391-19378516 GCF_021917145.1 Hypomesus transpacificus | reverse complement strand
GTATCTGTACTTCTACTTGAGTGAAAGACGTGTGTACTTTTGCCATCTCTGGCTTCAGTACAGCCCCTGTTTCTGTGTGTACATTGTCTTCTTAAAAGTAACAGCATTAATAACAGTGAGTGATGTTACTCAGGGGAAGATGACAGGAATGACCAGCAGAGGGCAGCAGAGCTCCAAGCTTGAGGTTACAGTAATACGAAGGAAAAAAAAATCTTCACACAATTCCAGTAGTGTAGAAACATGGCTACATCAAACATTTCTATTTTACATCTCACAAAAGTAAGATAAGACAGAAACCATTAAGAATTAAAGGTAACATATTATCACATTAAATACATTACGTTTCGCCGGTGTAGATCGGTTAAACTCACTCCTCAGGACAGGTATGTAGTTATAGCTACATGCATGCCACCCGCGCCAGCTAGCGGCTAGCTTTTCGTTGGTGTAGCTGGTAGTGGTTGTGATTGAGGAGTCGGAGTCGGAGGGTTTGATCCCTCCAACTACCTCCAACTGCGACCACGTAAATTACATTTGCTTATGACCCTCGTCCAACTTGGGTCGGATCGTCAACGTCTGACGATCAAAGGAAGAATCTTTCTTAAGAGGGCTGAGTCATATTGGACACTAAACTAACTCAAAAGTGCCTCCCCAATCAAAATTTTTAGGTCATTGTCTTTTCAACACATATGCTCAGACAGTCCCTCACTCACACACAAACATGACTTGGTCTTCTCTTTTCCTCCCATAAACATTCCTGCTAAAGGTCACGACCAGAGAAAATCTTTCACAGAGCAGTGGTTGAGTTACAGTAATTCAGAAGGAGACGTTTCAACGTTGTAGCAGCTCAATATTAGGATAAATGCCAAGCTTGTTTGTTTAACATTTCGTGGACAGGAATTCCTTTGGTGGTTTTCAGACCTGCAACACTCTTTATTGGCCTGTGTGGGATTTGGGCAGGAAACCAAAGTTAATGCCTCTCTCCCACTTCAAACAGATCCCAGGAGCTCTTAAATGTCATAAGGACGGAGGGGGGCGGGGGGGTCTAAGGTTTGAGTAGGACAGAGATCCACCTGGAAGTTCTCAGGTTGGGGGCAGGATTGGCCTGTTTATCTGAGGAGGATGGAGGTGGTGAGACAGAGGAGACAGCCTGTTAATGCAGAACAGATGTACAGCACTATCCTGGGTCAGTCACTGCCTGGGTCAGTCACAGCCTGGGTCAGTCACAGCCTGGGTCAGTCACTGCCTGGCTCAGTCAAAGTCTGGGTCAGTCACAGCCTGGGTCAGTCACAGCCTGGGTCAGTCACTGCCTGGGTCAGTCACAGCCTGGGTCTCTCACTGCCTGGGTCAGTCACAGTCCGGGGGTCCAAGGGCCTCACCACTGGGGGGTCCAGGGGCAGGACTGGGCCTCTGTTAATGCTCCTACACAGGAAGGCCAGCTCTGCTCTTTCGATTTACCGTCAAAGTCCTTCGTGAGATGAGTGTGGGGGGTGGGGCTGTGAGGGTGTGGGGGGTGGGGTGAGGATGTGTGGGGTGGGGCTGTGAGGGTGTGGGGGGTGGGGTGAGGATGTGTGGGGTGGGGCTGTGAGGGGTGGGGCTGTGAGGGTGTGGGGGGTGGGGTGAGGATGTGTGGGGTGGGGCTGTGTGGGGTGGGGTGACTTGGTTACTGGGCGTGTCAGAGTGTCTTTCTAGCCCTGCCAGGAACAGTGTTTATGAGTGGGAGTTCAGTTCCCTCCTCCTGGGTTAATGGATTTCCATAAAGGCAACCATGACACATTTTCTCCTTTGGGTTGTTGTGTCTCTGTGAGACCTCACTGAGACTCTTTCTCTCTCTCTCCCCCCCCCCTCTCCCTCCCTCCCTCCCCCCTCCCTCCCTCCCTCCCCCTCTCTGTCTCTCTCTCTGTCTTTCTGCCTCAGCTCTTTGTCTTATCTTCCTTCCTGTTCTACCAGAAAATGTTGTCTCTCATTAGTGACCTATTCCACAGACCTGAGGCTTCACCACAAGATCATAAACATACACACACACACACGCATTCATCTCAGGCCCTAGTCCCCCCCAGTCCCCTCAGCCCCCCTGTCCCCCCCCCCCCTCAGCCCCCCCCTCCCCTCTCGGGCTGATTCTCTGCCACTTGATGGGGAGCAGGAATAAAAGATGAGGCATTTCCTGAGTGAAGCCTGTATTCACAGAGCAGTGCTGGTACAGTTACAGCAGCCTAATATTAACTTACGGGTAGTAACTAGGCAGCAGTACAGTGTGCGGGATTCAAAGTATGTGATGAGAGGATGTATAAATCCTTGATGTTGTGTCTGAAGGCCCTCCTCGCACATATGTGTCCGTAACCCCTGCAGGGGTAAATCCTTAAGGATGACCTTGTCGTGACCTTGAAAGATCTTCACTGCATCCTGGAAACAGATGCCTGCAGCAGCGTCAACGCTGGAGAATCACAAGGCTGTCTCCTGTCCCTCTCTCTGACACCAAACATGTAGCCACGTCAAACAAGGACAGAAAAAAACTGTTTTGACCGAGATTTATTCAGTCTACAGATCTGACATGTTGAAAAGACAGTACCCCTCTCTAGCACAGGGACTGTGATGGACTGTGAGTCTTTTTTACTAATCCACCCTTTACTGAGACAATATGGATAATACTAGCACAGTACCTACCCAGAAGGAGGGTACATACTAAGGAATGGTTAATATACAACAACATCACACAACACGGTCACATCACTTTAACAAAATACAACAATACTGTAACTGGTACAATAGCTAACAAACATATAAGTGACCATGTACGAAGTGGCAACAATCTAACAGGATGTGTTGCAGCTACAGGTGAACATGGTACAGTACCATTTTGTTCACCTTTGGGACAAAATATATTTTTAAAAGATATCTTGCTCTTTTTGTCCATCTCTCTTTGATGCACATGCACACACACACACACAGATGAAGAGGGAATGAATCTCTGTCATCAAATCGCCATAACCTCATGAAATTGGGGAGTTGCCGTGGTGACAGATGCCCGGTCAGTGGAGGTTGAGTGGACGATGGTCTCCTGGTTGTCGTGGTGACCGGTAATTATGGCCTCCTGGTTGTCATGGTGATCGAAGATGATGGCCTCCTGATTGTCGTGGTGACCAGTGACAATGGCCTCCTGGTTGTCGTGGTGACCGGGGGGGGGCTGCTGGGGGGGGGCGCAGGGAGGAGGCGCAGGGAGGAGGCGCAGGGAGGAGGCGCAGGGAGGAGGCGCAGGGAGGAGGCGCAGGGAGGAGGCGCAGGGAGGAGGCCTGCGCAGAACCACAATTTCAGCAGTAGGACCCTGGAGCAGCAGGGAGCAGAGTTCCTCCTCACTGTATCCCACCACAGGTACCCCGTTCACCTCCACCAGCCTGGAGCAAACACACACACACCCACATTACACACACACACACACACACACATTACATACACACACACACACACCCACATTACATACACACACACACACACATTACATACACACACACACACACATTACATACACACACACACACCCACATTACATACACACACACACACACACACACCCACATTACATACACACACACACACACACCCACATTACATACACACACACACACACACACACACCCACATTACACACACACACACACACACACACACACCCACATTACACACACACACACATACACACACACACCCACATTACATACACACACACACACATTACATACACACACACATTACACACACACACACACACACACACACACAGACAAACATGAATCACCCGCTACAATCCTTTCATTCATGGTTGCGGAGATGCTGTGTGGTTGCGGAGATGCTGTGTGGTTGCGGAGATGCTGTGTGGTTGCGGAGATGCTGTGTGGTTGCGGAGATGCTGTGTGGTTGCGGAGATGCTGTGTGGTTGCGGAGATGCTGTGTGGTTGCGGAGATGCTGTGTGGTTGCGGAGATGCTGTGTGGTTGCGGAGATGCTGTGTGGTTGCGGAGATGCTGTGTGGTTGCGGAGATGCTGTGTGGTTGCAGAGATGCTGTGTGGTTGCAGAGATGCTGTGTGGTTGCAGAGATGCTGTGTGGTTGCAGAGATGCTGTGTGGTTGCAGAGATGCTGTGTGGTTGCAGAGATGCTGTGTGGTTGCAGAGATGCTGTGTGGTTGCAGAGATGCTGTGTGGTTGCAGAGATGCTGTGTGGTTGCAGAGATGCTGTGTGGTTGCTAATGCAGGTAAGAGTGTTCAGAAGCAGGACCAGGACAGCTGCTCCAGCTGCTGCATAGCGAGGGAGGAAAGTGTGCTTCTCATCCAACTGGTCTTGTCAAATATCTGGTCTTGTCTGTTCTTTTACAGTCATCTACCGTCTCCCTGGCACCTGCAAGGCAGACTGCCTCCAGTGTTTTCTGTCATAAGACACCCCACAAATAATATCAAAGGCTCCTGGGTCATGAAATATTAAAACATGAGTTCAACACAGATTCTCAGCTCATCAAACACTGCCTTCGTTAATTTTCTATTCATAGTCATCCCGGAATACAAACGAGAAGGAAAAAAAACTTTTGACTTTATAGGCTAAAGGCTTTATATTTTTTCACAGGCTGTGAAAGGAGTATTGGCAGACAGCCTGTGATTAGCTACGCACACGCAACAACGTTCAAGACTCCGTGGTTCTGTGGTTCAGACTCTTTACTGGGTTAGAGACAGGCCTTTCTGAGTCGGGCCTTTATCTCCACTTGAAGTGAGCAAACTGTCTCTCACAACGTCACTAGCACTGTGTGTGTGTGTGTGTGTCTTGGCTAGTGTGTGAGGGATGTCAATGTGTCGCTGCCATGGTTACAACAACACTAATTGCATGACTACATGTTTTTCTTCTTTTATCTACTGCTCTCCATTTGCTCCGACATCCCAGTTTTACGTTACCGTGGTTTCCTGTTATGGCCCCTGCTCTGACGGTCCAGTGAGCTGGACGATCTCTGCTGCTCACAGGCAGGAGGCTAGGACGCTTCCCCAGGTGTTTACAGGAGGCTAGGACGCTTCCCCAGGTGTTTACAGGAAGCTAGGACGCTTCCCCAGGTGTTTACAGGAAGCTAGGACGCTTCCCCAGGTGTTTACAGGAGGCTAGGACGCTTCCCCAGGTGTTTACAGGAGGCTAGGACGCTTCCCCAGGTGTTTACAGGAGGCTAGGATGCTTCCCCAGGTGTTTACAGGAGGCTAGGACGCTTCCCCAGGTGTTTACAGGAGGCTAGGACGCTTCCCCAGGTGTTTACAGGAGGCTAGGACGCTTCCCCAGGTGTTTACAGGAGGCTAGGACGCTTCCCTAGGTGTTTATCTTTACAGGTGCGGCCTGGACAATAAGGTGAATCTTTCGTTGTGTTCAAGGCAGGAGGAGGTTTGTGGACAGGCAGGTTTTCCAGTGGGTTGGCGAGAGATGTTACTTGTGTGTGCGGGGGGACATTTCCATGTGTGTGCAGGTATGTGTGAGTGTGTGTGTGTGTGTGCCTTCACCTGTCGTTGAGGCAGAGGTGGGTGTGCTCTGCCTCGACCACCACCAGGCCGCAGCCGTGTGTGAAGCGACAGGTGAACCCGTAGCGTCCGTCCGGCCCCGGTCTCTCCTCCACCACCAGCAGCATGGCTGGGCAGCAGGGGGACACCAGCTGGCCCAGGGTGGAGAACTTCCTCTGGGCCTTCTCCTGCAAACACACAGCCACACAACCAGCTCTCACTGTTTTGAAGATATATTTTGGAGCGTTTTTCATGCTTCATTGGACAGTTTCAAGTTATGTGTGACAGGAAAGGAAGGGAGGTAGAGAGAGAAAGAGAGGGGGAGATTCAAACCCAGGTCTCTGCGGTGAGGCCACAGCCTACATGGTACACAGAATTTAGGTCAGGAAGACATCCCATAAGAAGAATGAAAGGTACTTTAAAAATAGCTTGTGTGTCTGGCCACTACATTTCTAGTACCCGCCCCCCCTACTTCGCCCCCTCCCCCTCTGCCCCCAAACCCCCTCCCCTCCCCTGGCTGTCTCTCGTGGCGTGTGAACGCCTCGCAGCCATTGCTGCCGTCTTGCCGGGGTCAGAGGTCAAAGCTGAGGCCTCTCCTCAGGCATGAGAGCCAGACAGGATATCTCCACGGAAACGCAGCAGAAGCCCCTTGAGAAACAGCCCATAATGCACATCATTCTCCCGTTAAGTTTCCCTCTCGGCTGGATGCATGCCATGAGCCCAAATCATTTTCTCTTCATATTGTTCTTGTTTGTCTAGAGGAGCCTCCGTGATCCTGGACTACCTGGTCGAGACAGAGAACATTCCAGATGCTCCAGAAACACTCAGTCTATATTAGTCAACATAAAACATGCCGCGGTTCAGGTGCAAGGTTGAAGAAGAACGCATCCCGACTCCAGACCATGAGAAGGAGGTCCCCGTCGATGTTTTAACAGTGGGACTGAAGTTTCTTTTTGCCTTCCAAGCTAAATTGCTCTTTTAAAATAATTTCCGCCGTTTGTTCCCTCCCTCCCTCCTTCCCTCCCTCCCTCCCTTTTCCCCCTCTTTCTCAGTTCTAGAGTCCCTCTACCCCTCTCTTTCTCGCCCTCCTTCTCCCTCCCCCTCTACCTCCCTCCCTCCTGCCCTCCCTCCCTCCTCCCTCCCCCCTCCCTCCCTTTTCCCCCCCTCTCTCTCTCCCTCCACCCGTCTCTTTCTCTCCCTCCTTTTCCCTCCCTCCCTCCCTCCTCCCTCCAAGCACTGAAGCTCCTTTAGTTCCCAGGTTGCCGCCCGCGCACGCCTCTCCCCCGCGTGTTAACTCTGATGAGGTCATCTGATAAACATTAGCTCTGCCGCGTTTCCCACAAACTCAGCACCTCCAGCTGCCTCACCCTGGGGCCGCAACGTGACACGGCCCGCCTCTCAAAGCTCCCGGCCGCGTGTCTTTTCATGGCTCCTCGTTAGGGCTCCTCCAGCAGGATAAAAGGCCCACGTAAAAAAAAAATAGGCACAAACTGAGAAGAAGGAGTCTCCTGTGAGCACGCACCCGGATCTTCTTACATGCAGTGGGCCATCTCTCTCTCTCGCTCTCCCAGTGGCTTTTGTCACTGACATTCCATTGTTGGTATGGTCACAGGCTCTCAGGTGACAGCGCTGTGGATCCCCTCTCTCCCTGGAAGAGCATGTTCAGCTAATTGGTGACCCTCGGCCTACTGCCTGGTCCTACTCAGCTGCTAACGGCTCAACCTCATGAAATAGACTCAGGGAGGGGTGAAAGGAGGAATGTGTTTGTCGCTTGAGAGAAGAAACTGTAAAAACAAGATGGATGCCGTCTGCTTAGCAAAACAGCTCAGGATGCTCGAGATGTTTGAAGTAATCTCCAATCATCCTGCTGTGTTACCCTGGTCCTCGAGGCTGATGTAGCATTAAAACAATGCACCACAATAGGGACAAACATGTAAACCCTTGTCTGGAGCTGACGGGTGTGGGTGTGGGTGTGGTGGATCTGATGAACCTGGTGTTACCTTGTCTTGGCAGTCCTGCAGGGCGGTCTGGAGGTGAGCCACCTGTCTGTTCAGGTGGACCAGGGAGATTTCCTCCTTAAACACCTGGCAGTTCGTCTTCATCTTATCCAGGAGACGGACTTCCGATCGCCTGAAAAGGAATGGTTGGGCGCTGCTCGCGTACCCGCTTCCGTGAGCCGCTGTGTGGGTCGGGGGGTCTCTGAGAGCTTGCAGACTGTTTCTCTTGTCTCTGAGGCGGCCCTGTGCCTCCTTCAGCCTGGCCTCCAGCTCAGCAGAGCTCAGCTCCACCTGCGCCACCTCTCCCTCCATGCTCTTCAGCTCTGAGCAGAATGCCACTAGACCCTGGTGGAGCTCCTGGACCTGGGGGCAGGACCACTCACGTGGTCAGATCACATCGAACTTGATCTGTCGAGCCCTTCTTCCAAGCACTGCTACTGAGGGCTTCATACATAACCCTAACCCTAAATTAATGTTGTGTAATTTTTAACTTGTTTAACTACATGCTCTTATGGTTTCTTCCCTTTAGCACTATTTTTTGGTTGTTCACAATATGTACTTCTTGTTTTTGACTACCCGCAATGCTGTGGGGCTATCTTGTTGTTATTATCAGTGACCTATGCACTTTGTAAAGCTCTCTCTTGGAAGTCGCTTTGGATAAAAGCGTCTGCTAAATGAATAAATGTAAATGTAACCCCAGAACTGCACCCAAACTAACCCTAACCCCTAGAACTGCACCCAAACTAACCCTAACCCCTAGAACTGCACCCAAACTAACGCTAACCTTAACCCCTAGAACTGCACCCAAACTAACCCTAACCTTCACGAGAAGAACGAGAAGTGAGCAGTGCGTTCTGGGATTGGATCTGTCGTTGTTCATGATGTTTATAGTGATATGTCTGATTCGTCAATTTTGGATCATTCTTTGTGTTAATTCGTTTTACTGTTGAGTGATGATTGGTTGTGTGGTTCGTTAAGACGCACCTGGAGGATGACATGTTGGAGGGAGTCCACCTGCTGATTCAGCGCTTTGATCTTTTCTTCTTTACCTGGAAGGCTTACTTGGAGGTTTTGATTGACAGAATTCTCACAGACATTGTTTATTTTACGGTCTTGGATGTCTATAGATTTAGGTTTCTCCTTTATTGCAGAAAGAAAATAAAGAGTGAGATCAAACATGCGTCTGCAGAATTGCAATAATCACCTTTGGTTTGTGACATCAGCCCAGCTGTAGGGCAAGTGAGGCAGACCTACCTTTTTACACAGGTACAGCTCCAGCTGCCTCTTCACAGGTGTTGCCAAACTACCGATCTGTAGACCTAGTGAAAGCTCTTCAGAGGAACCTTCAAAAACCGAAATACAAATTCACCATAAAACACAGGAACGCATCTGCAGGGTCACTGTGTGTTTGTGTGTCTGCTTGACCTCACTGTGTGTTTGTGTGTCTGCCTGACCTCACTGTGTGTTTGTGTGTCTGCCTGACCTTGCTCCTCTTTCAGGGTGAAGAGGTCCTTGTCTTCTGTCATGTTCAGCATCCTGGTGCACGACTCAACTACCTTGCCCACCGAGGTCTCCTTGGGGGTCCTGAGATGGACGATTCTCTCTGAGGCTGAAACATATCATGACACCATAACAAAATGTATTCCTTTTGACCTTAAAAACGGCAACTCTTGCAAGGTAACATCAAGTGAAGTGTTCAACAAATAAATGATATCATAGTAATAATGGGTTCAAGTACCGTTAATGGTGATCTCTATTAGCTGAGAGTTCTTCTGTACCAGATAATTGTGGTTTCTGTTGCTGCAGGCACAATAGTTGAAGAAATCATGGCTCTGTTTAGATCACAGTAACGTTTGAAGTGGTATACGGGGCAAAACTTACCTGAGCTTGACTGAACAGCGGTTCATGTTGAGGCAGCTGACCTGCGGTGAGGATTTGGACTTGCTCATAGACACTAAAGCCGCAGTGAAGCTCTCTACGTTATTAGGCCCTAAGGTTTCTGGAGAAGAAAGACAGTACTGTAGAGAACATCGATTAAAGCCTGTCATTCAAACGTCTGTAACTACCACCTGGCAGTACATTAACCCAGGTAATCCGAGGCTGTGTGGTGGTTTTTGTATGATAATTTGAATTAACTTTACAGTACCCAAGAGGGATCATTGTAATCGCAAGAACAGCAGGCATAAAACTCTAAACAGTGGGTGATGCCATTCCATAAGTGTACCCAGCAGGGAGTCGAGTTCCTGGGACGTGGAGCTGGGAGGGTGGATCTCCCTGTAGATGGCTGACAGGAGCTGCTCTTTCTCCTCCAGGGAGGAGATGTGGAGGACCTCCAGGGTGTTGACATCCACAGACGCGACGTCTGCTCCACACAGAGCGTTCTCTGTCACGGAAGGGGTCATCGACACGCACAGGCCAGCGAGGGAGATCACAACAGAAACACAATTTCTTAGGTTTAGACATTCTTTTGTAATGAGCAAACTGGCAATGTGAGGCTGGGAAGCCGGCGAGAATCCCTCACAAGGCTGCGGGGCTGGGAGGGTGAGAGGGAAAAGTCTGCTGTACCTCTGATGAAAGGGAGGCACTTGGGAAGGCCGATGCTGACGAACCACTGGCAGACTTCCTCCGTGCTGAACTCCCCAAGAGATCTGGCTCCCTGCCAGTCTGAGCCCTACCAACAGACAGATACAGGTCTTTATCTGCAGGATCTTGGTTCATCTCAGTGACGAATCAGGTGTATTTCAGTAAAACATGGGATTCTTTGAAATTGACAACACACATCTCTCTGCCGTGTGCTGTTATAAGTCGTTTAAGTTGTTATGCTCTCCCTTGACTTTAAAATGGACTGTGATATACGAGCTTCTGTTTAGGTCTTGCTGTTGCCAGAGCCCATTTGGCATGGTGCGACGCACTGTGTGGAGCCACTGGTGATGGGGTGAATGGTTAGGAGGCTTTGTGGCTGTTCTGGCTGATCGGTACAGATTCCAAATTGTTGCTGTGAGAGCATGTTTACACAAATTATAGATTTTTGTCAGGGGTGGAAAACAGTGAGGTATTCTGAATTTTGGGCTTAAATCTTATTGAATTTAAGTATTTTTATCTTAATGGGCTCATACTGCATGGCTGTAGCTGCATGCTACATGCTTAATGGTAATTGAGAAAACTAGTCAAGAGCGTCCAATCATGTTAGAAAAAGTATAACATAAACATAATATATACTGTATAAGTAATTACTATAAAACAGATACAATTTAACTATTTAAATTGTTTCTGTGTTCACAGGAAACACCCCCTAACCACAAGCAAAACAGTTCAAGCAATATTTGCACAGTCATTGCTTTGACTAGATTACCAGGATTTCTTAATATATTCAGTAATTGCAGCAGTTTAGGGTTTGTCTAATGCCACCCTGAAGGGCGCAACAAGCTGACGATGTGCCTTCTCACCTTTTCAGGTAAGTTTCCATTCTGGTCCTTGGACTGGGGCACGTACGACGCTGAGGAAAATGTTGGGGGAAAAAAGCGTTATTGTTTGCTAGCACTATGATTTAATTTATTTATCTGTAAGAAAAACAATGTTTTCGAAGAGTTTACCCTGTGATGCTAGGGTGAGGATTGTGATTATTAGCGGAACCGGAGATCATCGTGTTGTGTGTGTGTTTGTGGGGGCGGGGGGGGGGGCTTACCAACGGTTATGCGTCGTTGCCGAGGCGACCCTTCCTCCTCTTGTGATTGGTCAATAGTCTGGGTCATGGTGTGGAAGGTGTGGCTGCGGGTGTCTCCCAGGCTGCAGGAGCGGATCGCTGGCTTCTACACAAACCACAAACCCACCGAAGCGACCGGAACATTTTTGCCAATTCAGCGACTTTCCGCGGTTGAGGAGGCACAATTTGGTTTGGATTTACTTATAAATCACGTAATTGAGCAACTTTGAGGAACTTTTTAGAAAGTCAATTGCCTATATATATCATTTATTTTTTGGTGGATCGGAACATTGTGTGGTGTATGAGTTAGACTGTCGTAATCAAAGCTTGTTCCAATCAAAAGATTAGAAGCTTTATCGAATCTATTTAACCAGCATACACTACAGTAGCCTACACTTATTCGCGCAAAAATTGGAATTCCCTCAAATCTAATCTGCAGTAGGACAAGTTCAGCAATCTTCTATATTCGTCTTAACCACCAAAGGAAAGTTTTCCACATGTTTACAAGCCTTATACTGTAAAAGGTTGCATGATTGATGGCGCATGATGGGTCACTCAAAGCATCTATCTGAAATTGTCTACATCCGCCCTTGACGCAGAGGGGGGAGTGTGGAGACCCTAGATCTCTGAGCCTGTTCTTACCCTCTCTCTCTCACTCTTCTATACAGTCTATGGGTCTTACCCTCTCTCTCTCACTCTTATATACAGTCTATGGGTCTTACCCTCTCTCTCTCACTCTCATATACAGTCTATGGGTCTTATCCTCTCTCTCTCACTCTTATATACAGTCTATGGGTCTTACCCTCTCTCTCTCTCACTCTTCTATACAGTCTATGGGTCTTACCCTCTCTCTCTCTCACTCTTCTGTACAGTCTATGGGTCTTACCCTCTCTCTCTCACTCTCATATACAGTCTATGGGTCTTACCCTCTCTCTCTCACTCTCATATACAGTCTATGGGTCTTACCCTCTCTCTCTCACTCTTATATACTGTCTATGGGTCTTACCCTCTCTCTCTCTCACTCTCATATACAGTCTATGGGTCTTACCCTCTCTCTCTCACTCTCATATACAGTCTATGGGTCTTACCCGCAGGTGTGTGAAGCTCTTCATCTGTGTGCTGAGGGGAAGCAGGCCAAGTTCTGCCGTTAGGAGCTGGTGACAGACGGCATCCTTGCTGCTCAGGTCGTCTACCGATGCAGAGAAACAACATGAGACACCAGCATCACACCGTAGTGTGTTGTCTTTGTTCGCCACACGTTCATCTGCTAGTAATCGAGATGTTGTTGGTACACAATATTTAACCAATTAAGATGTTATTGCTGCACTGCTGTGATACTCTTTTTGTTTTGTTCACGTGCTTGGTAGCTGAGATGTGGTTACTTTGCGATGTGGCTAGGAAATGTAGACTGTTCCTTGACTGACCACAGAAATACTGTTGAACTACGCACTTCTTTAATCTTTGATCTTGTTTTGTTCTTTCTAAATGCACTAGTTGTTCTTTGCTTTCGATTAATGCAAAATGAATACAATGAAACATGTGTTTCAGCACAGAGCAGGTCAAAAAGGAAGCAGGCGGAGGTCAATGTCCTGACAAGATGAAGTCAGTTTAGGACAGTAAAAGCCAAACTATCTGGTCTTCTGCTGCTTGACACGGTGATGATCCTGGACACAGCAAGTATGGTCGCCTAGCAACCCATGAGACATAGACGTGTCTGTTTGGTGATACACAAGACAGCTGTGTTCTTTCCCACAGAAAACTAATATTCTGGCATTCCCAACGGTCACTTGACCTGAAAACTCTTTCTTTCCCTTCATGCTATACGGAGCAGTTAGAAGGACCAACATCTTTGGGTGGATTGAAATCTACAGTAAAGCAATGTAATATCACAATTTTGTTGTAACATTTTTGTCAGGATACCAGCAGTAATTGTACTATCAGAGTTTTTCGGCAAGTGAATGATAATCTAACTTCTACCACAGTATATTGAGATTAACTGTACATTCCTGTAGGCCTTGTGTATGTACAGAAAACAACTGAATATCAAATATCCCATCAACGCATACATACACAGACACATGTTCTGCATTTCAGGGGCCTCGTTTATGAAAGGCTGGTTTAATAGTTTGACATGGTCTGGAGTTTCGAGGGAGCCAGGATCAGATAGGTCAGAGTAATGGGTTTAAGCATGACAGCTGTGGAGTCCTGTCTGAGAGGATGGACATCACTTTCACCTGAACTCCCCCGCCCCATCTCACCCAGCAAAGCAAACAGGTTGTCTTCTAGCCTCTCTCCGACAGAGACACAAGCCTCTCCACGTGAATCGCCTTCCTCTAACAGCAGAGCTTTCCCAATCCTGACCTCAGAGCCTGTGGCCCTGCAACAAGGCCCTCTTTTAACATTCTTCCATTCCGATTGATACATTTCCATGTATTTTGACGAGTGGTGTGACGTGTGATGGAGCAGGATGAGGGGCAGAGCTGCAGGAGCCAGCAGGAGGAGGCCAGGCCCTGTGGCAGCTTGTGTCAGACCTCGGACTGCCTTCCAGGAAAGGCTCACAGGACGACAGGAAGTGGATGCCAGGGAGAGGAACAGGGAGGGGAAAACTAGTGGTAATGGAGAGACAGGGAGTGTGTGGCACAGGCTCAGAGCACGGGTGACTGGGTTCTCTACTCCTTCAGAGGGACAAACACAGCAAATGCATTGTGTGTGTGAGTATACGCACACACACACGCAAACTCACCCATACACACACAGACACACTCAAATGCACGCACGCAAACTCACCCATACACACACAGACACACTCAAACGCACGCACGCAAACTCACCCATACACACACATATTGATCAATGATGAGCAACCCCATGTACTGTAAGTGCCTAACCACAACTACAATCTTTCAACCCACACCATCATCCGAATAGTTGACTCCAACCTTCCCCCTGATCTAATTGAGAAGCCAGGAGTGGTCACTGCAGGCAGGGCCAGAGGAGGAAGGGAGCGGAGGCTCGTGAGTCACAGCAACCCAACACCTGGGAACCGTCTACAGGAACACGCACAGGGAATACTTCCCACAAAGACTAGAAAGAGATTCCAAGAAATGAAAAAGGTCTCCGTCTCCCAGAGGAGAGGCGGGAGGTACTGTGACTGTGACACATAATCGTTGTGATTTACTCTGAATGGAGAACCAAGATCAAAACTGGGAGCCAACACATGAGCTCAGGACGTGGACCACAGGGACCACCATCCAGACTCTCCACTGCCTTACAGTTATATTCCTGAGTCTCACTCACCCAGGTTGCCCCTCACACAGTCTCACTCACCCAGGTTGTGCTCCGTGAACAACAGCAGATTGATGCCGGTGTTGAAGCTCCCTACAATATGAATATAAGAAAAAGCCAATGACATCCACTTTGACAAAATAATATTTTGTTGACAGCAATCCACATGTTTTCCAGTTGAAAGGAAAGAGAGAGAGAGAGAGAGAGAGAGAGAGAGAGAGAGAGAGAGAGAGGGAGAGAGAGACAGAGAGAGACAAAGAGAGATTGAGAGAGTGTGTTGTGATTGTTGGGGGGCCCTGTGAAGGGACTCACTCTTGATTGGGTACTCAGGGAGAGGTGCGACCTGGTAGGCATGACGTAGGAAGCTGGGTTTGGGTCTTTTCTTCTTCCCACTGTCTTCTTCTTCAGTGGCCAGGCCAGGCTCAGGCCCAGGGGTCAAACTCTCCAGCACATTCTGACTGTCATCCATGTCCAGACTCTCAACACCCAGGTCAACATTGATCTCCTCTCCTCTCTCCGCCTTCTCTTCATCACTTTCCTGTTCCCCGGTGCCGTAGCTGCCGTCGGACGTCAGAGCCACGCTTTCCTCCTCGGAGTTGATGTCGAAGAACTGGTCGTCGTCAATGATGTCGGAGGGAGTGGGTGGGATCAGATGGATGACAGGAGGCATGAGTAGGCTTCCAGAAGCTGGGGTGCTGTCTGCCTCAAACAGCACAGGGTCCTCCTCCTTCTCATCGCCCTCGCTGGCCCGGTCTGTCCTGTCCTGCAGAGGGAGTGAGGACAGACCTCTCAGTCTCTTCTTGCTCAGGGCCTTGTGGCAGGTGGACACCGAGCTAGCGGACCGCGTCACACTGCACATCCAGGCTGGGCCCTCCTCCTCCCCTGCCTCCCCTGCCTCCCCGGCCAGGCTGAAGCTCAGGTTGACCTCCCCCAGATCCTCCACGGTGATGTGAACCTGCTCTCTCTCCCAGGGGACCTCCCCCTGCCTGGTCTCCTGGGGGCCGGCGCCCAGGGGGTCCCTCTCCTCAGCTGTCAGGCAGGAGCAGGAGAGCAGCCTGCGGGAGAGACGCTGGGCGCTCCTCCTCCAAGGTCGCCTCCCAGGACGCATCCAGCCTGGTACGGCCAGCCTGACGGCCATGACGGTCCAATCTGCAGAGGTCACGCCACGCACCCCCACCTCTCACACAGGGAGAAGCATGGACTAAGACGGAGGGGTGGTGAACCTCTGGTGTCCCGAAGGAAGACGGACTGACGGCCAAACCTCTGGAGCTCGACTGGACCGCCCTTTCAAAGGACGCGATGCAAATGCTCATCTGCAACGTGCGTTGCTTAGCATTAGACCGAGCACAGAAAAACACATCAATTGATGTGCTCTGGGTCAGGAGAATACTTGAAATGTAATACTGGTTTAATTAGAATGCTTTCATGTGCAAAGCAGGCTCATTGTTCCAGCGCAACACAGCTTTCAAATAGACCTGACAGCAACAACGAGAATAACTGCCAAAAATAAAAAATCTGAAACGAATATGAAAATGGACGCCCGCCATTTGTGCGTGGGCGCTTGTTTGATTTCTAGTGTCTAATACGTCTTAAACATACTGTAAATCATGTGAATCATTGAGGAACTGGTGAGCAAAGTGTGTAGGTGCAGGGCTGTGTTTCTGGGCACATGGATGTGAAGATCTTCTCACCCCTCTGGATGGTCTGACGCATCTCACAGGCTCGGTCATGCCCTCACCATCATGAGGGTGGCACCCAGCGTGGGAACCACCCACACAACAACAGCTGCTGGGACTTCCAAGGAAAAAAGATTTCATGTTGGGTTTTGTCTCCAGAGATAATTCATGCGGGTGATGCTCTTGCAGTAAATTCAGAAAGTGTATTTAGAAAATGTACACTGAAAACCTCTTATTGATAGGCATGGGGTGTTTAGGCTAGGTTAAGTTTGTGTCCCTTCTTTGAAATATGTTAAGGAATGAAAAAGAGAGCACTTACTTGCCCAACTGTTTTTTGGAAACGTTACCTTTATTTTAAAATTGAAATGTACCACAAAACTTTGTGCATTGTAATGGAAGGCCTAAACTGGTTAACTGCCTAGTGTTTTACCCAGAGATGGCAAAAGTCCACACATCCTTCACTCAGGTAGAAGTACAGAACTTTGGGGGGATTTTTTTTTTACCTTTCAAAACCTTTTTTTCACACAGTGAAAGGAGGGAGGGGAGAGTAGAACAGAGAAACCTAAAACAGAGTAAAGCAGAGCAGGGTTAACCTTCTGCTGGTACACTAGTGAATAGTAGAGTCCTTTAAACTTTTTGTCCCCCCAAAAAAATTCCATAAATTTTTTTTTTTCAACCTTTCAAAACGTTTTTATCAAAAGCTTTGGGGGGGCAATATTTTTTCACCCTTTCAAAACGTTTTGTGAAATATGAGTTTTCCAAAAAAGACAAATCTAAACTGTTTGAAAAAAATATCTGTTCTACCTTTCAAAACGTTTTTATGTATTTTTTATTCAACCTTTCAAAACTTTTTTTTAAAATTAGATTTTTTCTACTTTTCTCCTTGGTAGCTTCGTAGACTGGCTTTACACTAGGAGTGAAAGTAAAAAGCTCCTTTTCTCAAAATCAGCTAAACACTTTGTTGGTGAACTGCTTTGAGTTTGCTGACATCAGCAACATGCAGTAAATCTCCCTCCCTGGACGCTGTGGACCCTGTCAGAGCACATTACTGAGGAGACTCCTTCTGTGGTACTGGGCACCAATTCACTCCCTTTCCTTTTACACCCTTTCCTCTTTCTTTCCCTCTCCCCTTTCTCCTTCCCTACCTACCTCCCTCCCTCTCCCCTTTCTCCTTCCCTACCTCCCTCCCTCCCCTTTCTCCTTCCCTACCTCCCTCCCTCCCCTTTCTCCTTCCCTACCTCCCTCCCTCCCCTTTCTCCTTCCCTACCTCCCTCCCTCTCCCCTTTCTCCTTCCCTACCTCCCTCCCTCCCCTTTCTCCTTCCCTACCTACCTCCCTCCCTCCCTTTCTCCTTCCCTACATCCCTTCCTCCCCTTTCTCCTTCCCTACATCCCTCCCTCTCCTTTCTCCTTCCCTCCTTCCCTACCTCCCTCCCTATCCCCCGTCCTTCTCCTTCCTCACTCACTCCCTCTCTCCCCCTCCCTTTCCTTCCTCTTACAGTCCCTCCCTTTCCTCTCCCCCTCCCTCCTTCTCCCTCCTTCTCCCTCCCTCTCTCCCTCCTCATCTCCTTCCCTCTCCCTTCTCCCTTCTCCTCTCCCTTCTCCCTCCCTCCCTCCCTCCCTCCCCTGTCTTCCAGTGAGGTGATTCTGAAGACATCCAGACTGCCTCATGACAGACTATGTGCAGAGCTGTGTAGCTCTGGGGGGAGGGGGGAGAGGAGAGCTCTGTACCCCAGCGACAACCCCACTCTCGGGCCCACACTCCAGTTTCCGCTGGGGGGGGGGGGGGGGGGGGGGGGGGGGGAGAGGTGGTCTGGAACCCTGCTTCACCAACCTGGCCTGAGAAACAGGTCGCAAGAAAAAAGAAAAGGGGTCTGAGCTGTATCAGTTTACCTCAGAGCAGAACATGACGCAGCAAGAGCTGAAAGGCTCAGAGGCATGCCAAGAACTACACCGGGTGATGGAGGCCATGGTTCAGAAACCACTACCTCGGCTAAACCAAGACACCACTCTCGCTGAGAAGAGGTCGAAACCGTCCACCGGGAACTCTGTAATACAAGTGTTCCTTTTGACGTGGTCATCTGCATTTTGTTTTGTTGAGAACAGTGTCCTTAATGGGTGGGTTTGTGTTGTGGGAGACAGGGTGCAGTTTGTGTGTTGGACACTGTGTGGCAGTAAAGAGCAGTAGAGAGAAAGTTGAAAGCTGTGGTTGGTGGAACTGCTTCCCTGTCTTGATAAAGAAAAACAACACAGGATCTTTTCATCTACAGCACGGACAGGCAGACGTTTGTGATATCTAACTCTGGTATTTGGACGTTTTACAAGAGGGGGGAGGGTAATCCCATTTACATGACGTTTAAGACACACAACTGGTGGAAAAACATTTCTGTCTGCAATTAAAGTATTTTCCCCGATCTCTCCTGCCCTGCCTTCTGCCTGCTCCTCCTTCCCAAGACATGGATATTTAGTTTAGGTTTGATTCAAGTGACACATTGAGTTATGCACAACCAGCATCACATAATAAAACCTGAAATAGGTTGTGGGAAACTATACAGACAGATGACTATTGCCTCGGGGGGAGTTCCTGTTCGAGAGGGAGAAGGACTCCAAATCCCACAAGTCTTGACTATCGGAATGAGACACTGCAAAGAGAATGAATAGTCTCTCCTGGTTGTTGTGGCCAAGTCTCTCATTAAACAAATTTGTATTCTCTCGTTGGCCTGTTGTATGTGCTGACTGTGCATGCTCTGAGCATGTGCGGTGTGTTTTGACGGCTCTGTCCACTAGAGAGTGGTATAACCTGGACGGGGTCCAGAGCCACGCCAGCCCTCCACACTGCAAGAGCTCCTCAGTGAAGCAAGCTCGACTCCTCAGCTCTGAAGCTTATTGAAAGTTTCCTGTGGCGGGCGTTTCCACGGGGGGCCGGGTCCTACGATCAGCTTCCCCCCACTGGGGTCAACCTTTCCTGGACGACTCCCAGGGAGAAGGTGACCCCACCTGAACACACCAACACACACACACACACACACACTCATACACACTCAAACACAGACACACACAGGCACATACACACTCACACACACGCAGCAACACACTTTTAAGGCTGTACTGTAATTGGCTTTGCTAAACACAATGGCAGACTGAGTCACTTTCCACATAACTAAAATGTCTTCCACTTGATGTGAAATTATATTAAATGGAGTGAGAACTTAAGAATAACATCCAGAACCTCTTCATGTTTCTCAGGATGTTGAGTAAACACTGAGGTCATAACGTCAGTGGCCCATTCCTGGGACATTGAAAAGACTGGAAAAAAAAATAAGCACATTGAAACCTGGATGGTTGAACTGAATAGTGAAGACCTCGTTCCCTCTCAAACCTTCTGACACAAACAGATGCTCCTACATTGCTTACACAAACCTTCCTGTTTGTTCGGAACGCCAAAACGTTTTGAGAGTTGGATCCAATGCGCCAAATATTTGCTGCATCCCCAGTGGCTGATACCTGATATGTTGAGAAAAGGGGAAGGAGAGGTTTCAGAGGGGCAGGAAGGGGCAGCGACCTTGGCAACCTCAGGTCTGAACTTTCCCCTCCAGCTCTGCAGCCTCCTCTCTCTAATCAATTACTGTTGGAAGTCAGGAGACCACCAAAGATTAGCAGCCACACGGATCTGGCTGGGGGCTGGGGGGGAGGGGGGAGGAGGGGAGGGAGGAGGAGGGGAGGCAAGAGTGTAGCGGCGAAGAGGGGAGGAGGAGGAGGGGGAGGTGGGGGAAGGAGCCCACAACCGTGTTTGATCACGACGCTAGAGAAGGAGCAGGAGGAATAGTGAAGGACCTCCAGGGTTGCTCGACTCGCGGACACAGATTGTCAGATTTGTTTTAAAGTATGAGAGAGCATCCTGTTTTCATTTCTAAATTGCCATGCTAATAATCGTAGATTAACATTGCATTGTTCCTTGAATGAGTATCACGTGTTGTACGTTTTCAGTCATGTAGCTGAGAGAGTTGGAGAAGTCAGCAACACACATAAACACAGAAACCTTTTTAGTTGTTAGGTGCTTTGAAGCAGGAGGGGAATCATTTACAGGCACTTTTTTTTTACGAGAAACTTTGCAGTTCCCACGCCCAGTGTGGCTAAGAAGCTAAACCAAATCATTTGTCTTAAATTGGCTGATTGGGTAGCTGGAATCCCTGTACAGTGACTGTGATTGGGGTTTAATTTGACGACTGGAGCCTTTTCCCTGTCTCTACCCCCCCCCCCCCTCTCTCTCTGTCTCTCTCTCTCTCAGCCGATTCCTGTCTTCCTCCCTAGTTTATGTTTATCTTCTTACAGAGAGAGACCATGACGTATGAGACGGGGGGGGGGGGCTGCTTCTCCTGCAGACGTCAGCACTGTGTGTGTGTTTGTGAGAGAGAGAGAGAGAGAGAGAGAGAGAGAGAGAGAGAGAGAGAGAGAGAGAGAGAGAGAGAGAGAGAGAGATATTAACACGGGGGGTCTGACTTCACAGATCGCAGACACATGGAAACTTGCTTCATCAGATTCCTCAGGACTCATTCTCTAAGCCCCTCACACCAAACCTCCCCACAAACAATTAGCAGCATTATGAGCACCACTGGAAAGTTCGACTGCGAAAACGGTGTATTTTAAACATTTTGTCCAGCATTTAGAACTTTCCCATGGGAACATTGGAGAGCTGATGCCAGGCACTGTGCTTTGACGGGGCCTCCCGGAGACGGGTTTTCACTGACTTGATCTTGTCTGGCAAAAGACTTGTTGATCAAGAACTGATTTTAATAATCGTGATTGACGTAGTTGCTTGGATGAGCGCAGAGACAGAACAAGTTAAGATATGTAGACCATGCTGTTTACTCTACCAGTTCAGGCTGTGGTTTGACTCTTTCACAGCCTGCTCAAGGTGGGAATATTGCCTTACTGTCCCGTATGAAAAGGTACGACTGCAAATTCAATTGGGGTCGTTGTTGTACGGGCAATGTTGCAGGATGTCTGTGTAAAGGAGATCTTCAGAGCTGTTGTGGAGACACTTTAGACAGGGGGGGAGGGGACCACGTCTCAGTCCTGGCATCCAGACGAGCCTTTGTGGTTCCTTAATGACGCCTGCATCTTGGAGGCCTCCGAGAAATCACAGCAGATTACTGCTAACACTGTGTGAGAGGCCCTGAGAGCAGGGAGGAAGACACACAGTTTAACTGACTCCATAATTAAATATGGAGAGTAGCATGCTGGACACACCATTTCTAGGACTACAGGCTAGACCCTGGACTACAGGCTAGGCTCTGGACTACAGGCTAGGCTCTGGACTACAGGCTAGACCCTGGACTACAGGCTAGGCTCTGGACTACAGGCTAGGCCCTGGACTACAGGCTAGGCTCTGGACTACAGGCTAGGCTCTGGACTACAGGCTAGGCCGTGGACTACAGGCTAGGCTCTGGACTACAGGCTAGGCTCTGGACTACAGGCTAGACTCTAGACTTCAGCATCCCACCCTGACCTACATTTGCCAACCCAGCCAGAAGACTTCCAACAACTCCTATTGTGTGAATTGTTCGGCTGCATCAAGAAAACAAGTCTAGTCTCATCTGCATGACCCCCCATTGGGCACGCTGCCCTTTGATGCTGCTCATAAAAGGAATTATGGGAGTTTTAACTGACTTTGGCAGCTGATTGGATGTCTTCAACCCATCCACAGGAGCGGGGGCGGATGTTTGGCAGGGCATTGTGGGGGAAATATCTCCATGAAGAATCCCAACAAGGAGGCTGTCTATTGTCTCTGGGCCACAGCAAAGGACATGTTCCTCCCACTCAAAACAAGACTGAGGTGATTCAAGACTTAATCATCTTCTACTGAGGGGGTTAGGGGGACCAGGTGGAAACAACAGACCAGGCCCTCTGGGACTGGCTGTGAGGCTTTTCTGCTGGGACAATTCACCCAGACCTTCTGAGCTTTTCATTGAGGTTTCATCCCCTATGATGTGAGCTTCAACAACAGGTCTATAGCTCAGGGACAGAGAGGGGGGTGGAAGGGGTGAGAGGGGTGAGAGGGGTGAGAGGGATGTTGTGAGAACGTTTTGTGGGAGTTTTTCCCTTGTCTTCCTTGAGGGTTTTAGGTTTGTTTTAGGTTCTGATCCGTAGGCATCTTTGAACCCTCCCCCTCTGTGGCATGGATAGTGAAAAGAGTTGCACAAATCAAATGTGTTTTGATTTGAAGAGAGGCTAAGGGAGGTGTGGCCTATCAAACTACCTGGGAGTCATTCTCAAATCAGTTCATCCTACGCACATGCTTCAATGATGATGTTTGGTTGTTAGAAATTAGTTTAATCTTAAAGAAAACAATCAGGGATCTCGGATTAAAGATGATGAAACTGTGAGTTAGTCTTCTGGCGACCGTTGTGGGAGCAAGTCTCTGGCTTAGATGATGAAAGCAAAACAGACTTTCACCCAACACAGCAGACATTGGGCCTTCCCTCATCCCATCTTCTCATGGCATAGTTGAAGGGTGCAGGAATGTGTTTACTCACTCAAACAGCCCTCACATGACATGACCAATTAAAGTCCTCGAAATCACTGAAGTTCATCATCCGTTTAATTAACAATCTACTGGTGTGTGAGCGTGGACAATGTGTGAGTGTGCACAGGACCCTGAGAATGTTCACTACATCACAGGATGCCCACCACATGCACCACATGTTCACTACATGCCCCGCCTCTACGCCCCTAGACGAAAACCCACTGCACTCTGGGTAAATATTTCCCCACCAGTTTGAAAATTATTGTTGCTGTGGAAACTGCAGACTTGCTGGATCAGCCAGGATGAAGACCTGGCACATGCCCCCAGCTCTCTCTCTTACCCTCTACAACCTCCTCACCCTCCTTCACCTGCCTCACCTGTCTCACCTGCCTTACCTGCCTCACCTGCCTCACCTGTCTCACCTGCCTTACCTGCCTCACCTGCCTCACCTGTCTCACCTGCCTTACCTGTCTCACCTGCCTCACCTGCCTCACCTGCCTCACCTGCCTCACCTGCCTCACCTGCCTTACCTGTCTCACCTGCCTTACCTGCCTCACCTGCCTCACCTGCCTCACCTGTCTCACCTGCCTCACCTGCCTCACCTGCCTTACCTGTCTCACCTGCCTCACCTGCCTCACCTGCCTCACCTGTCTCACCTGCCTCACCTGCCTCACCTGCCTCACCTGCCTTACCTGTCTCACCTGTCTCACCTGCCTCACCCTTCATCATCCTCCCACCAGGTGGGAACAATGGACAAAGCCAGAGACTGAGAGGTCACACACACACACACACACACACACACACACACACACTCTGGAAAGCACTAATGAGGGACCAGGCAGCTGGCATGAGACCCACCTTTGTGGGTGCAGAATATTACTGTAAACAAACCCACCAAAGTACAGCTTTACAGCAAACCACATCATCTGACGAGTGACCTGAGACTTCACATCGCTGCAGTAAGATATGCCACTAAACAACTGATAAACTCGTAAGATTAAAACTATAAACAGTGCGCACAGAGATCATCAACTCTCAGCCTCGCAGCCAGGGATCCTTTCAAGTCCCAGTGAACTGTCGACAGAAACCTAAACCCAGTCCCCAGCTCTATTAGGCAAGGGGCAGGAACAAAGCGGCCTCATTTCCTAGGCTGAGTGCTCCTCCACAAATGCCCACAGGCTCATTTATTCCCTGAACCCAATCACAGCCTACACAGAGCACTGCCCACACTGTCCCTTCTCTTCACATCCAGGCTTTCGTCTCTTATTGTCCTCACTTTGTTTCTTTCTTTCTCCAGGAGGTTTGGTCCCGTCAATGCAGCCGCTGGTGCTGCTTCGGCCACTCCTACAACAAGCTAATCTCCCTCATGAGCCTTCAACACACCCCTTTAATTATTCTATTACATTCTCTAAATACGTCTCGAATCACTTGAGTTGAAACACAAGCTGAAGAAAAGGCCGCTCCTCTTTCTGATAGAGGATTATCTGAAACTCGATATGTTCACAGGCTTTGTTTTTTAAACAACCTTGAAAACATGTGAGATATTCAGGAACATACTGTATGTTTTGAGCATCCAGAGAGCTTGCTGTTCTGGCACAGGAGTGGGTGTGTGAAGGGGAGGTTGTGATTGGGAGAAGGGTAGGTGTGTGTAAGTAGGGAGACTGCATGTGTGTGCGTGTGTGTGTGTTGGGGTGTTGCATGTGTGTGGGGGAAGGTTGAGTGTGTGTGTGTGCAGAGGTGGGGGGGCGAGTGTGTATGTTGGGGTGTTCAGTGTGTGTACGGTCGCGTCCCAGGGCCATATGCCTGTGCAGAGTGAGGGGGAGGTGTGTGTGTAAGTGAGGAGGCTGTGTGTGTGTTGGGGGGGGGGGGGTCAGTGTGTGTGGGGGGTGAGTGTGTGTGTGTATGTGGGGGGGGGGATGGGAGGGCGGTATGGTCGCGTCCCAGGGCCATATGCTTGTGCAGACAGCAGTGAGCTGTTTTACCACTCGGGTTGCTGAAGGTTGACCTCTCGCCTTGACCCCGACGGTAACAGGAGAACTCTGATGCCATCTTTATTCCTCTCTTCCGCAAACAGCAACATCAGGGTCATTTAGCACCCCCGTAGATCTGTTGAACTGACCTGAGCTTTCCACATTCTTCACTAGCTACAACTGGCATCGGTTTGTTTGCTCAACCCCGGTAGCTTGGATTTAAACATTTCACTCTCGACATTATGTTCTTGGTGCTGTGTGTAGCTGTGTATAGCTTTGACTGCATCGGGGTTCTGGTTTCCGCTCTGGTGATTAAAAGAGTTGGAATATTTAACTTGTCGTTCGTTTAAGGGTCAAGCACATATCTCCAGGACCTGCTTGTTGTGTCAGTAACACCCAGAGGTCATTAGGAACTAGCGGTAGCACATTTCAGGCCACTAGAACATTGTTACATAACACCCTCAAACAATAACTGACTCCGAGGCTTACAATACAGTGACACCGAAGACTCAATAACTATACTTCATGGTAACCGTGGTAATAAAATCTAGTTTTCACAAAGGAAAGCTTTCCAAAGCTGAAAAGGCAAGTGAAGCGTTCAGCGTTATCAGTTGGTCTACTTATATTTCATCCGGATTTTTTCTTTGTTTGTCATGTTGTTTTAGCGTCTACAAAAGCAGAGCAGAGATTGAAAGGAACATTTAAAAAATGCTGTGTGTGCTCTCCTGCTGTTAGTCAGTCAAGCCCAGCCTTGCCCTGAGGACGTCTCCAGGCATCTGTCAGAGCAGAGGAAACCATCTCCCTAACACGACAACATTCACCCCCACACACCCCTACACACCCCTCACACACACACACCCCTACACACCCCTCACACACACACACCCCCACACCCCCCCCACACTCCCCCACCCCCACCCCACACTCCCCCACCCCTCACACACACACCCCCACCCCCACACACCCCCCTACACTCCCCCACCCCCACCCCCACACACCACCCCCACACACCCCTCACACACACACCCTCACCCCCACACACCCCCACACACACCCCCTCACACACTCCACACACACACACCCACACTCCAGGCAGAGAGAGGGAGCATCAGAGTGTAGGTCGAGCGCCCGCCCCAGGCAGAGAGAGGGAACATCCTGTTCGTGCTGATGAAGACAAAAACTCACATGAGGAGAAAAAATGCATGCTAGTACTAGAACTTTAACTCTCCTCCACTCGCCCCCCTCTCCCCCCCCCCTCTTCTCCCTCGCACGCTCCCCCTCTTCCCGGCCGACTCTCCCTCGCACGCCCCCTTCTCCCCCACCAAACTCTCCCTCGCACGCCCCCCCCCCCCCCCCCCCCCCCCCCCCCCCCCCCTCTACCACCACCAGCAGCGTGGAAAGCAGGGAAGTGTGATGAGGGACAGGAAGTCCTTATTGTCCTGGCCTAGAGTCCTCTGAGCCAGACGGCAGGCAGGGCCCATGTCACCCCTGGCCAGGCCGGCTCTATCTGTGTGCTGGCTCACCATGCAACAAAGAGGTAGACAAACACTGTCGCCCTCTCCAGTCTCCAACTGTCAGTCTGATTAGCCGGCAGAGCGGTCAGACGACCTGTATCCTCCCCAGCCTCTCCCTTCTGACCCGGGGCCGGCCGGGGCCCGAGGTGACCCCTTTATGGGTCCATCGGGGGACGGGGGGGGCTGGTGTGTTTAGTCCCTCTGTCGTCAGAGTAGCTCTGCTCAAATCTGCAGAGTCAACACTCTGGCTTCCTGGCTGCTAGCTGCATTAGCACCCTGCAAGCCCCAAGCTCATCCTCTCCCAAAAGTCCAACATCCTCCCTGCAGCCAGGCAACACCTCAGGCCCCCTCTCACAAGCCCAAACCCACACTCTCGAGGTGGATCCTTCTGCGAGGGAGGCCATGTAGTCGGCTGAAGTCCGTTAAACGAGACCACCCATGGAAACCTCCTATAGAAACCTATAAAAACCTCCTATAGAAACCTCCTATAGAAAAGTCCTACTAATGAAACAACACAGAATGGGCACTTTTATTGTCTTTTCATCAGCATGCCAGCTAATGATCAGTTCGGTTCTGACCTTTGAAAACTAGTGATCGATTCCCTTGCCTTGGTTAGGTGTCTAGCTCAGGGTTGGAGCTTGTATTAATGATGATAGGGCCAAGGTTTAACTGGAGGGCCCCTAGCCACATCATAAGTTATGTTCCCCTCTCTTTCAAATAAATATAGATCCCTGAGACAAGACATTGTGGAAAGAGTAGCCTCCATCACTCAAATCTATGAAATATTCCTTAAAAAAAATACAATTTTCAACCTTCTCTCTCAGTAGGAGACCTGGAGGCTGAGAGGAGAGGAGGATCTGTGATTAAATGGTAAAAACTCTCACCAGGAATGTGAGCCCAGGGACTAGAGAAGTGATAGATGATACCCAGGGTATCTCATTATTGGCTGTAAATCACTACATTGTTTAATTAGCATCCCTTTAATTCTCAGCTTGTGGTGAGTGCCCAGTGGAGGATCCCTCCTCCTGCTCTCACTGCCCTCGTTCTCACAGATCCCACCCAGTAGGTTCATCACTGCGGAGAGACGCATGCTCATTAAAGAAAAGGCAACTCCTGAAATAGAAAATAAGTCATTTTTATTCTTTGTGGAACTACAAAAAAAAACCTAAAAAACCCAACCGAACTTCTTCCTCGGGAGAAACTCAAAGCTAAACTGACATTTCACTCTGCGTGAACCCACAGTCGTTTCAAACACACAAGCCTGCTCTCTGCGCTGGCAGGCTGAACCGTGGACAATGGGGACATACCTTTCGTCCCCCCCTCTCTCCTGACCCAGCTCTCCACCAGATACTAATCTGCGAGGCCATCTAAGCCTGACCGCCTCTCACCCTGGGGAAGACGGGGACTGGGGAAGAGGAGGACTGCTTGGTCGTCGTCCCCAAAGACTCGCAGGGACAATGGATCAAATGCGAACACTGGGGCTTTGAACTACTGTTGTCACTGGCTTTCTTTTCCTTCCCTCTCTCTCTCTCTCTCTCATTCTCTCTCTCTCTCTCTCTCTCTCTCTCTCTCTCTCTCTCTCTCCCTCTGTCAGGGAAGGGGAAACATTCTTTCTCTCTCTTTGTCTCTTTCACTTTTCTTTATTTCTCTCTCTCTTTTTCCACCTCTCTCCCTCTGTACTGCAATCTATTCAGCTGTGTGCTCTGTTTTCAGTGCATACCGTAAGAAAAGACTTGTCTTAGTGACTGTGCCACAGATAAGTGTCTGTGTGGTAAATGGGATGTCGGGGCCATCCTACTGCAGTTTGCTGACTTATAGTGGGAAGTGTTTTCAATCAGATAAGAACCAGGTTGGAATTCCCCCTTATTGTGTTGTAAGGTCATCATCCCATTGTAATGGGCTTACATTACAACCACACAACTGATGAATGGATCCAGCGAACATGACTTCTCAATTTATATCACATACTCCATGGTTTGATGACTACAAGCCAACAACATCATTTTAAAAAGTCAGGAAAATATTTAAGGACAATTTAAAGTGTCCAATATATAATCAAATGTACTGATAGCAGAGTTAGGGAGGACCGAACTGTGATAAACTAAAAGCATGCCTATAACATATTTTATAGAAATGACAGCATATAAAAATAAAGGAGGTGAGAATAGAAATATCTATCTAGTACCGATTACTTTTAATTGTTTCAGGGTAGCGTTTCGCAATAGAGGTTTACAGGCATCTGATGCTTGCGTATTAATCTACGTCTCCATGAGAAAGACACTGCTGAGAGAGGCGCTGGTGGCATGCCCAGGGTGGGGTCCACGCGAGCAGGTCTAAACCACATCTCCTCTCAAAGATCACATCACTCAATTCGAGACAGCTCCCTCGCGTTCCTATTCTTCTTCCGCCCAGCCTGCCTGGAGCTGTCCAAGTCCAACATTCAGGGTTTACCTACAGTACACTCCGTCAACCGTTCACAATAGCGGACCGTGACGACCCGTCTCGCTAAAACAACATGCGCGTCGTGAACAGGAGTGAGAATTTAGCGAAACCCAGTATAACCCATCACTGACAGGGCCAGCGCGTGACCCAGGCGTGCGTCTCGGGGTTTGCCAGTTGGCACGGAGACTCTGGCACCCTCCAACTCTGGCTGTTAATGGATCATAAACATTCGCTGGGAGCCGGTTCTCAGCTCGAGGTGATTTAGCAGCGGAACACAAACCCGTTAGTACGAGGTCTCTGACTGGCAGGAGACGCCGTAAATTACAAAGTCTGGAAGCTCCGCGCTACAGCCAGTTGAACGTTTCATCAAAGCCGATGATTAAAATGAAACAGCTTCTCCTTTACTTCTGTGAGTATTGGTGAGGACGCCACAATCACAATACAAACGAGACCTGTTTTTCTTTGCAAGCCTGACTGAAAGAACAGTAACTGCTTTCCAAAACGCTTGAGTGTGTGTGAAGATTTTCAGAGGAGAAACTGGGAACATCTCTGTGTGAGTTTGTTTCTCTGAGCTATCTCAGGACTCTAACACCATGACATAGCCTCACATCTAGCAATGACTGTGATGCGGTTTCCTGGTTAAGAACAAAACACTGAAGCACAAAACACCATCTCAGAAAAGCAGAAAACAACCAGACTGAAAAACACACACTTACCTCAAACCAGGACGCTCACATTCAGACTCATCTCCTCAACGAACACTCCGATGGAGGAGTAACTTCAAGGCAAACCGAGAAGCCAGTGACTGCTCCTCACTTTCCCCGCCAAGAGATAAGTGACACAGTGTTTTTGTCATTGGGATTGCAGGCCCAGGACACTGAGAGGGATTAGGTGGGATTAAGAGTGTCCAGATGTAGATGGGTTTGAGATTATACTGTACATCGACATACTGGCACACTGGCCTAGAAGAGACAAAGGAAGTCAACAACATACGCAGCACGGAGGAGGACTGGAGAGGATGCAGTTGGAAGCTTCATGTCATTGTAAAACGTGCTTATCTCTTAGCAACTATACATGGAGGCATTGTAGAAGACTGACAATTGAAGCTCATGGAAAAATAAGGATTTATTAGAGAGAACTGCAGGAAACTGTCAAGAGGGGATTTTTTTTTCTTATGTAATATTTTTTGTTTACAAATAAACTTGAAACTACTTTGCTGAACAGTGGTTAGCTCTCAGATCCTTTCCAAACGGACCTGCAAACTCTTCCCCAAAGCAAGTGCAGCAAGAGAGGACTTGGAATGTTCTGGAAGCCGTGGGGCTCTGTGAAAAACAAAGCCTATGTACGTCTCATTCCCACACATTAATGTGCTGTTTCCTTGTTCGATGCTGTCGCCTGATAAGCTGATTACAACAAACCAGATGGGCGCATCAAACCACGCCCCCCCGCCTGGCGGACCAATCCCATGGAAGGAGCACTGGCTCCTCCCCCTGCCAAACACAAACATCTGTAGAGAGGCTTGAACTAGGTCAGCTAATTGGGGTTTGTTTTTGAAGATAAAAGATGAAGCGCTGCTTCAGGGTCAGGAAGAGAAGATGATGGGGAATTTAGATTTGTTGATATCACTTTGGTGTTTTTAAACGATGAATCATAGTATTAAAAAACACTGTACACAAACACACACAAAATAATGTTTCTTTCTCCAGTTCTCAAAGGAGGGCAACAGTATTCCAGTTTCCACTGAGGTCAGTGGAAGAAATCAGAGTTTACGAACCTTCATGTGTAGTTGCAGCCACAGAACCACCACCCCCGAAGCAGACACCACCCGCTTATCCCCTCAGCCTGACCTCACTTCGGGCCAGGCCTTGCTCCTCTCGCAGGCCTGTCCTGGAAGTCTCCTTCGGGCCTTCAAAGGCTCCATAAATCTGTTGAGTGATTGCAGTGGTCAATTAACACGTGGTGAATTGCTCCCTGCGGAGGGACCGCTCACATCCGTCACAGCAAGAAACCCAAAGCCGAGGTGCTTCACTCGGAGACCTGCTGGAATCACATCATGGGCTCGCTACTATGAGAAATAGGTTCAGGGCCCAGGAACTAGAAAGGAAGCCATTGTTGTGGTGGTCATGCAGTCAGTCAAGTGCAATATTCAGGAAGGCTATTCTCATTACATTCAATAGAGCCTCAATCATGTGTAAAATTTGCAACTTGAATAGGCTGGCTATCATATCAATCAGCGGCAAGAGAGAGCGAAGGCTAATAGAGGTTATTTCTTTCTTCCTTTCCCTTTGAGCTTATTGTTTCCTTTTACGGTATCCACATTTCAACTTTGTTTAGTCTTATTTTGATATCATGAAAAGGCTTTGAGTGATTACCTCTATCGGCTGACCGAGGGTGTTTCCTTAAGATTGAGGTAAATTAAATGTAAATTAATTGAGTACATGTGGTCGCCAGACATGTCCATCATTCCAAGTGGACGTTTTTTGAGATTTGTTAGCATCTCACACCAGCTGTTTGGCAAATTACTTTCCAGGTGCTGCTGTTTTAAATGTCACATTGTAAATTTAAAGAGGGGACAAAAGTTTCATGTGCAAATAATATGTGATGTCACTTCTAAGTGCTTGAATGCACAACTTGTTCCCTTAGCCGCAAATGTGCATCCGGCCTCATGCCCTGTGATGAAGTCATCCTGCGGTTTCAACACTCTGGGTGTGTTTGCGTGGTCCAACACATTTTCTCGGTTTACGTATGTTGTTATTGTGAGTGTGAAAATAGGTGGTCAATACTTCCACAGATCTCCTAGTTTGCACTTTGTCGTTCTCGCTTTTTACGATGCCGTGAACAATTATGTGCACAAGAGGCTTCCTATAAAACGGCACTAATATAGCTGTTTCATGAGCTTAGACAAGCTTTTCCCCAGCACAGAATACAGACATCGTGGGAGAGAGGCCGTGACATCATCCACTACTTTAGATCAGTATCTCTCTGGATCCAGAGTTGAGGCCCGGGGAGGTGATGGGCAGCCGGCCAGCAGGACAGTCCTCCTCCCGGTTCCTCCGGTTCCTCCCTCCTGTCTGTGCTGGATCCTGGCTGTCTCTCAGACCTGGGGGGGTCTGGTCCAGGGGAACCCAGAGGAGCAGAGGCTCACAGGTCCTCCTGTAAATCGCTGTCTCGGTCTAGACATCCCTACAAAATAGAAACATTCGATGGACTCGGCAAGAGGTCAGTTCTGTCTTATCCGTCTGTGTACTTACTTGTGGCTCTTGTGAAATACTTATGGGCTCTATGACTCAACAATGACAATACAATAGGCACACCTTTGATTGTGTGAATGGTAAGTCAGTTTCTGATCATTCCAAGTCTGATAAATTACCTTGGACTATCACATTAAGTGGATCAATCCAGGTCAATGCCAACTCAATACAATCATATAACTTTTCAAATTAAAAATAGATGCTGTGTCTGGTGAGGTGATTCGGTGTCAGTAGGTTTAGAAGTCATACAGTGCACAAGGTCATGTAGACTACAACTGTGTGATTGCCATAGAATATGGTGACTTAGTTACAATCAGCAGAATTATATATAGCCACCTCATACTGCAGGGTAGAACAATGGGGACAATTATTCCAAAACATATAAAGTTTCCTTTGATGTTTTAAGTGTTTAAAAAAAAAAAGTTTCCTCAATCTTAGCAAGGGAACAATGGTAGGAAAAACAGCATATTATTGTAAGCAAACCAGCAAAGTGGTTTCAACAGGCAGAAGTTGTTGCTGTGGACTGGAGGGACAGTGAGAATGGAACCAGAGGGTTTGACAGATCGCCGGGATCCTGTCAATTACAGTTCCTTCAGCAGCTCCTTTGTCCACCCAACATGCCTGTGCTCTTTTGTTTTTCACTCAAGGGTAGGATAAGTCAACAAGCACTCTAAACGGGCACACGATTTCAATCTCCAGTCAGTTGCAGCCCTTTCAGAATGTTGTTTGATTAACAGTTATTTGGAGGTGTACTTCCCTGATACACAGCTGGCGCAGTGTGAGTCAGTGATCAGGAATCTCCATCCGCACGGCTAATGCAGGGTGACCAACAGCAAAGGAGGATCAGGCTCTCTAAACACTTGGAGGAGACCTCACCCAGCCCCCCATCCATCACAGCCTCAGTGGACGAGCATCAGGGGCTTTTAACTGCAACGCAAGAAGCAAGCGGAGAGCTTCACAGGGGAGAACAGAAAGATTGATGGCCAGATGAACATCTATTATGACTTCACCACTTGGTGGTTTCTGGCCTGTGTCTCCCGCTTGTGCGGAGTGTGGCGGCAGGCCTGGAGGGTCTGGGAGACCAGGAGTGACAGGGTGCAGTTGTGAGTGATGAGGCCACATGGAGGTCTCTGCGGTCCCAAGGACTCGCGTTCATCTGCTCTGGGTCGTGTTCATCTGCTGTGAATAGACTGAGGGCCCCTCAGGAGGAGACCCCTGGCAGGGCCATCCTGCTAACCTAACGCAGGCTTTAGCTCTGCAGAGCACACAGTCTCCACTCCTGTTCTGAGTCATGTCTGTGTCTCGTTCGTAGGGACGGCAGAGGGCAACGCCAGCGATGACAGAGCGGACTGCCCTACTGTAGGAGAGGCTGGTTGCAGAAGGCTGGTAGAATGTCAAAACAATTTTGCATGTACTGTATGTGTGTGTGTGTGTGTGTGTGTGAATGCCCTATTACATTTAGGTGTGTGTTTGTGTCCGTGTTCTCTTGTGCATGCGTGTCTGTGTGTGCGTTAAACATTTGATGTTGGGGCTGGTCTGTAAAGTCACTTTCAATTTTCCTCTTTAGCAGTTTTAAATGCAGAAGGGGTCCGGGTGAATTGCTTAAATAAAAACAAGATTTATTAGACTACTGAGGCACAATTCTATTTTCTCTGAACTCTTCTGAAAGGGTAGAATAACTCATATTTCTCCAGTCCAAAGAAGGCGTCCAAGAAAAGGTCTCCACAGACCAGTGGGCAGGGTCATGCCTGACGTAGCAACGCTTCACAAATTACACAGACTCTACATAAGTGGATAACATTTTCCCCTCTAAGCGCTAATGTTCGTGCCCTGCCCCCGCCCCTAACTCCCAGTTCAATCTAACTCAAATTGCTTTTGATTGGCTCGAATTCAAACCTCCCTCTAATTAAAAAAGAATGTGTTTTAATCTCAGTCTACTGCAGCCTACCTTTCTTTCGTGGGGATCTGGATTTATGGGCCTACGGAAAAGTTATATTTTTTTAAAGCGATGTGTGCATTAGCCTCTGTTGCTAACGGTTAGCAATATGTCCTTGTCATCACTGAATCTTCCTGACATCACGAAGCCTTTATCCAGAGGGTTCTCCATGAGCCGGGGGAGACTCATCCAGGTACCATCCAGGTCCCATCCAGGTCCCATCCAGGTACCATCCAGATCCCATCCAGGTACCATCCAGGTCCCATCCAGGTACCATCCAGGTCCCATCCAGGTACCATCCAGTTCCCATCCCATTGAACACTTGTGTTTGCTCCTTTCTCTTGCTGAATCGTTCATATTTGCCCTCTCTTGACAGATGGAATGCATCCAGGAATTAAAGCAGCTTTGAATGGAACCGTGCCAAGAAATAATTACACGTGTTTCTTACAGTTTGTGTTTCTGTGCATAAGCTGTACAATCCTTTAATGGTTTCATGTTACAAAGCACAGCAGTGTGTTGTGAGGCCTTTGAGCCCTGCTCATCCTGTTAGTGCTGAGGCTGGACATGTGGCGGTGCTCAGCAACCTGGACAACCTGAAACACCTGAAGCCCTGTTTGATGCCTCCACGGCTCGTCTCTGGAAGCTGTGAGGGGTTTTTCAATTGCATTTCTGTTTCCCTTTGTATGTTAGTCTGGGTGGGGGGGGGGGGAGAGAGTGAGAGAGTAGGGGGGACAAGAGAGAGATAAGGGAAGGAAGAAAGTGCGAGAGAAAGGGAGAGAGAGAGGGAGAGAGATCATGTTCTCAGACAAACGGGAACCCCGGCACTTCATGTGTTCTTCTCCTCTCCACTCCTCCGCTGGCTTCCCTTCCTCCCTCGCTCCTCCGCTGGCTTCCCTTCCTCCCTCGCTCCAGTCCAGCGTGGGGAACAGAGAGGGGCTTGACAGAGAGCCTGCTACCAGGACAGACAGGGACGGGCCTGAAAGAGGCTTATTGTGAAGTCGCATTCTTCCCAAATGCAGGCAGGAGCCAAGTCAGTAGCTGGCGGAATTACCCCCATGAATCATGTCCATTGTGATGCCTACCCTGGGATGAGAACATGGAAAGGAATTAGGTATGGCCGGGCTTATCAGCATCCTATTCAGAACGGAGGGCCAAACCCAGGCATCCTCTCCTCCCTCCTGTAGAGGCGTCTCTGGATGTGGAATTCCTCCTCTGCCATGTGTTGTTACTTAAGGGAGAGCTGCAGCCAAGTCACTGCTCTCTTTTCCATCCACGCCCGTCCTGATGTCTCTGCACTTCCTACCCTCCCGGTTACCCAGAGATCTTTGTGGTGGGTCCTGGAGTTCAGGCAATATTAGGTTGCACCTCTTAAAACATGTCAGGCTTTGTGGTGAAAATTAAAGAATGGAAAAATGATGAAATGTAACGTTTCGCTGTGAGTTTTTTCTTCTTTTTTTCACATCCACAGCCATTTAAAGGAGGAGAGAAAGCAAATGGGAGTGATGGAAAGAGCAGGGAATGTGTTCCAGAATCCCAGAGAACGAGGAACAATTTTCACATCCTTGCAGTAGGTTTCTTTAAAGCTGCAATAGGTAACATTGTGAAATAAGTTTAAATATGAGAAAAAGCACACCCCACTTCTAGTGTGTGGGCTGCGGGAAGGGGAGGGGAGGGTGGGGGGGCAGGGGGGTTGTCATAACACTGCAGACTCACCTCTTAGGAAAACAAAACAAACATTTGAGGAGGGGAAGAGAGAGAGAGGGTGAGTGAGTGAATGAGATAAAGGTCTGAGATTGAGCGCTGAAGTGGGTGTCAGGAACTGCACAGGTAGATAGGAGGAGCTGTACAGGTAGATAGGAGATATGAAGAGAGGGTCCAGAGAGGATTCATAGAGGCTCTGTGGAGGAGTTGGGGTGGCATAAGGGGAACTTTGTGCAACAAAGCAACATGCCCCCCCAAGTTGATAGCTTGTGAGTGAACCCCCAGTCCATTAGCCTAAATAAGATCCAGGTGTTGCTGCGGTGACGACGGCGGCGGCTCTCTTCAGCCGGGTGTAAACGGCTAGCTCTTTTTCATGCTCCAACACGGGAGGCCGGGAAACAGGCCAGACAAGGCCCACGTCTCCTAGGGCCCTTCCTCTCCCTGCCCCTCCCTGCCTCTCTCACTGCCACTCTCCCCTTCCTCTCCCTCCCTGCCCCTCCCGGCCTCTCTCACTGCCACCCTCCCCTTCCTCTCCCTGCCTGCCCCTCCCTGCCTCTCTCACTGCCACCCTCCCCTTCCTCTCCCTGCCTGCCCCTCCCTGCCTCTCTCACTGCCTCCCGCCCCTTCCTCTCCCTGCCTCTGTCACTGCCTCCCTCCCCTTCCTCTCCCTGCCCCTCCCTGCCTCTTTCACTGCCTCTCTCCCCCCTTCCTCTCCTTGCCCCTCCCTGCCTCTCCCCTCCTCTCTCCCTACCTCCCTCCCATTCCTCTCCCTGCCTCTCTCACTGCCTCCCGCCCCTTCCTCTCCCTGCCTCTGTCACTGCCTCCCTCCCCTTCCTCTCCCTGCCCCTCCCTGCCTCTTTCACTGCCTCCCCCCCTTCCTCTCCTTGCCCCTCCCCTTTCTGCCTCTCTTTCCCCCCCATTCCTGTCCCTGCCTCCCTGCCTCCCTGCCTCCCTGCCTCCCTGCCTCCCTGCCTCCCTGCCTCCCTGCCTCTCTGTCACCTGAGTCACCCCAGGGGTCCTTCTGAGCACTGTGTTCCCAGAGTCGTGTTCTACTACCATAGCTAACGTCACTGGAAAACACCGCACAGTTCCCCTCTGATCCATGTGTACGCTGTGTGTGTGTGTGTGTGTGTGTGTGTGCGAGAGAGAGACAGAGAGAGCCCTTGTAAGCACACATGAAACCTGATGTGGTGTGTGAGTCCAGCTAGTGTGTATGTCCCTACAGTACAGTACAGTTCAGTGTATGTTAGTAAAGTACGTTTAACACACCTTGATCTTTGCTCCTGCAGGGCTGGTCTTGACGTGGGTGTCATGTGCTCTGGGGAGAGACCTCCCTCCTTTAACCATTTCAACTCCTGCCCACAACTGAGCCAAGGTCTCTTGGGTCAGCCCCAAACACACCTTCTTTCTTCCACTCTCTTTAACATGACTTTAATGAGAAACAATAGAAAGAGAGAGAGGAGAGAGAAAGAGAGAGAGAGAGAGAGAGAGAGAGAGAGAGAGAGAGAGAGAAAAGAATGTTTGACAGAGGGGCAGAGGAATTTTTACAAAACAACCACAGAAGATTTATGTGACAGTGGAGAGAAAGAGGAGAGTAAGGGGACATTCAGCGGATGTGGAGACAAACACTGTCCATGAGACAACCCCTCGTTTACCAAACCCACACCTCCCAGTACCCACAATCCCCTGTTTCCCCACAGCAGGAGACCAAGCTCCACTAATGATCACAACACAAGTGTCCTGGGTCCCTACCCAGGCCCTGCCCAGCCTCTGTAGGCCTGAGGCCTGGGCTGGAACCCTGCTAGACCACGCTTCTCACAAAGAAGGGGGTTCACATGCCTTCTACCTTCCAGCTGGGCCCTTGCTGTACTACGAACAATGTTCTCTTAACCCCTGCAGACCCCTCTCTCATCCCTTCCAAACGAAGCTAAGCCCTGTATCCTCTCCACACAACACACCTACTGACAGAACGTCTGCAAGTGTCGGGACTCTGCAGGCTCAGATGGACTGTCCGACATGCACACATAAAAAGCTGTCATTCCACCTCTGTTCAGCCTCTCCAGCCCTCTCACCCTGAGAGACGGTTCTAAGACCAGTTTCTTTTAGTGGAGAAGACATGTCACAACAGATAACCCACGCCTATTATCCACAGCTAATGGTCCTGCGTGTCATTTCTCCACTCATCTCCTTGTTTGAACGAGCCTTTTGTCTCCCCCTCAAAGACCTTGTTTACCTCTGCTTTCTTTCATGCACAGCTTAGCCTCCTGTTTGCCTTCCCTGAACACTGTCTGTCTCAGCCCCGCTCTGGCATCCCCGTCAACTCCCTGACGAAGACGTATGTGAAGAGATCTCTCAGAGACATGAGAGGGGGCTTTGTTGCAGTCAAACCAGGCAGAAAATCCACTCTTCTCTGGCTTAGCCTGGGTTTGGCTCTAACCGCACTCTGGATAGGCAACCAGCTGACTCACCACTGAAGAGACAGGGCCGCTTGGTGTGAGAGGTGAGAGGAACTCTCGTTGTCTTGGGGATTTCCAATCGTAAGGCGCCATGACAGGGACACAAAGCTAGGGTCTGATCGCTAAACCCTGTAAGGACCATGTGCGTGTTTCGTGTTTAGAGGTAATCTGACATGTATGTGCTGAACTGGTCCTTGTAATCCTGATGGGTGCTTTTGCCGTTACCAAAACATGTGGTCGTGCTGGTGTCTCCTAATTCCACAATCTGTTTGTTTTTAGTATGTTCTTGATGAGAGGGTGGTTAAAATAATCCCAGCCTGATTATCGTGCAAATAACATGTAAAGACAAAGAGTATTTTGACATGCTGTTTCAGTCGTACCAGTTCAGCCAACATCAACATAGATAGTGTGTTTGTGTGTGTGCAGCATCTGATGTGTGTTTGTGCATGTCGGGGTTTCAGAGAGGGATATGTGTGTTTGTGTAATGCATTCAACTCCTGTTAGAGGCCCCTGAGAGCGAAAACTGTTTCAGCGTTGAATAAAGGTTATTTATGACCTTTCTGACAGACACACACACAGACACGGGTGTACAGAAGCCAAGTTTGAGCATTTGGCATAAACATACGAAGATGAATTCTTGCTCAAAAGCCTTCTTAACATGTCTTTCACTTTCTTTTTACTTTGAAAAAATAAGGAGGAGAGAGGGTGAGGAAGAGCAGAGAGAGGTGAAAGAAAAAGACAGAGGAGGGAGAGAAAGGGGGGAGAGAAAGAGAGAGGAGGGAGAGAGAGAGGGGAGGGAGAGAGAGGAGGGAGAGAGAGAGAGGAGGGAGAGAGAGAGGAGGGGGAAAAAGAGAGAGGAGGGAGAGAGAGAGGAGGGAGAAAAAGAGAGAGGAGGGAGAGAGGGTGAGTTCTCAACTCTGGCAGGTCTGGAGGTCTGTGGAGGAGGAGCAGACTGCCTGACGTCTGTCACGGGCTCTCCAGCGACGCTCAGAGCACCGTCACCTGATCCCCTCACAGGTCACCTGATCCCCTCACAGGTCACCTGATTCCCTCACAGGTCCCCTGATTCCCTCACAGGTCAACCAGACCCTCTCCAACACCGTCACCTGATCCCCTCACAGGTCACCTGATCCCCTCACAGGTCACCTGATCCCCTCACAGGTCCCCTGATTCCCTCACAGGTCAACCAGACCCTCTCCAACACCGTCACCTGATCCCCTCACAGGTCAACCAGACCCTCTCCAACACCGTCACCTGATCCCCTCACAGGTCAACCAGACCCTCTCCAACACCGTCACCTGATCCCCTCACAGGTCAACCAGACCCTTTCCAACACCGTCACCTGATCCCCTCACAGGTCAACCAGACCCTCTCCAACACCGTCCCCTGATTCCCTCACAGGTCAACCAGACCCTCTCCAACAGATTAACACCCCCAAGCCAAGTCACTTATCAGGCAGCAGGGCGGAACAGGGAGTCCTCACCGAGGAGCGCTGGCTCATCTCTGGGCTCTTGGAGGCTGGACACAGAGAAGGGCTTCGGGGACAGCCGAAGTTCATGTGTGACTGATTCCAAACTGACCAGCAACTGACCATCAACTGACCAGCAACTGACCAGCAACTGACCAGCAACTGACCTGCAACCGACCTGCAACTGACCAGCAACTGACCAGCAACTGACCAGCACCAAGGCCCTCTCAGGACCTGAACAAGGACCAAAAGATCGGAGGGAAAGATCAGAAGTTGAACCTGATCACAGTGTAGACTTCCTTCCTCCTACAGCTGATTATGAGATTAGAGTCTGAAGAGTTTTCATTCCACTGGCTGTTTTCTCAATGTTTTTGCCTGGTAAATACAGCTCTGCAGCCGGCTGGAGACCCGTGGCTAGCCTGGGAGGTCTGTTTTACCTCCATGACTGAGAGCTAAGAAGACTGGCAGAGGCTGAAGCCTCCATAATACAGGAGCTGACAGAACCAGAACCTCCTCTCACCGTTAGATCATTTGAACGTTCAAGACAGGTACAACTTATAAACACGATGCTACAGTAGTCTACCTCCTCTCTTACAATGTAATATACTCATTTATCAAAAGCTTTCATCCAAAGCAATGGAGGATTTGAACCTGACATCTTGATCTGTGGACAAACCCTCTAACCACTGAGCTAAACCTTTTCAAACGTCCTACTTCTTCCATCCCATCCCTTACTTCTTGGTTCCAGGACCTTAACCTTTCAACGTCAGAGCAGACCACTGAGCCCAAGATCACAGGCTGGGGTGGGTACACTGTAGAGCAGTTCAAACAGTGTCAGAGCAGTGTCGGGCTGGCTTTGTGTGGCGTTGGCTAAGCACTGCTGGTGAATGATGTTCTCGGGAGGTTGTGAGAATGTCCTCATCCTGGTCAAGGGTCTGTGCTGGTGAGCTCAGAGCTTGGAGCGCGAGGCAGGGCAGGGCAGGGTGAGGCAGGGCGAGGCAGCTGTGTGTCTGGCAGCAGTCTCTTGGGGGAAACGCTAGGACTGATGAGGGCTTCTGCTGCTGAAGGTCCAAGTCCCTCTGGCCCCGCCCGTCTGGCCCTCTCTGCTGGTCTCCTCTGCTGGTCTCCTGCTGCACCCCGCTGGTCTCATGCAGCTCTGTTAGCCTGTAGTGTGTTAGCCTGTACTCTGTTAGCCTGTACTGTGTTAGCCTGTACTGTGTTAGCCTGTGCTGTGTTAGCCTGTACTGTGTTAGCCTGTACTGTGTTAGCCTGTACTGTGTAAGCCTGTAGACTGTACTGTGTTAGCCTGTACTGTGTAAGCCTGTAGCTTGTACTGTGTTAGCCTGTACTGTGTTAGCCTGTACTGTGTTAGCCTGTACTGTGTTAGCTTGTACTGTATTACCCTGTACTGTGTTAGCCTGTACTGTGTTAGCCTGTACTGTGTTGCCGTCGCGCTGTCAAACACACAGTTACCACGGTGACTGAGAGGTTCAACAGAGGAAGGCCTGTTTGTTGTCGGTTGGGATGTTGTTCAGTGCTCTCTGGTTGGCCGCCTTTGGCTGGCCTGCTCTGTGTGCTGGGTGACACCAGTGTACAGCAGAGCTGAATCACAACAAGACTGATCCATCTGGAAACCAGTCTTAAAGTTTACTGTGTGCACCAAACAAACGACATGTTAAAAACAACTGAATTGGTGTGCCAGCGCCAGTGCGGTCCAGCCCCAGTGCGGTCCAGGGCCAGTGCTGTCCAGGGTCAGAGCTGTCCAGGGTCAGAGCTGTCCAGGGTCAGTGCTGTCCAGGAAACTGAGTGTCTGTGACATTCTTGCATTGATTTGAGTTTGTTCCATGTGTTGTCTTCGATGCACATCCCATGAGAGGATGTCCCCTGCTGTTTTGATGTCTGATGGTGGTGATTGTCATGGTGGTGGAGGGTTAATACTGGTTTGTCTTCATAACAAACTGTTCAAAAGGAAATAGAGCATCATTACCTGAAGTTGAGGATCCGACCGTGTGCAAACTACAGGGCATCTTTACAGTGGAGCTGGGTGGATGAATCTGGGGCTGTGGGGCGCTCAAACCCAAGCAGGTTTTACACGGGCTCTTTGATCTTGGCAGAGCACCTGCCTCCGATGGCTCAGGGAAAATCCTTTAAAAGTCAGCGGCACGTTTATGTGAGACCTACTTTCTCATCACTTTATTATCAGGACTTTTAACCGAGGCGTAATTATACAGAGGGCAGGCAGGGGCACAGGGAACAGGGGACTGTTCACGAGCCTGAGCCTGAGGAAATACCTAAAGACATAATAATCATTAAATGATTCAACCATGGAAACAGGCCATGAATCACCTCATGTGTATTCAATGGAACCCTGCCATGGCTATATCTCCCAGGAGACACCTGGGTCTCATCAGGACACTATTAGGGCTTGAAGAGATCACATCCAGGGTCCTGCTCACTTCCTCTTACTGATGTGTGTGTGTGTGTGTGTGTGTGTGTGTGTGTGTGTGTGTGTGTGTGTGTGTGTGTGTGTGTGTGTGTGTGAGGTAGGGGGCCAGTCTCCTAGTTGATGTGTGTGTGTGTGTGTGTGTGAGAGGTAGGGGGCCAGTCTCCTAGTTGTTTTGTTTTAATCAGTTTCGCCTGTAATCACACAGCTCACAGAGTTGGCAGGCAATGAGACTATAGATGGGCCTGGTGAGGGTAAAATGATTTCCTGTCTCTCTCTCCTCTCTCTCTTTCCTCGCTCCCTCCCTCCCTCTCTCTCCTCTCCATACCCCTCTCCTTGACTGACTCATTGCTGGGGAGTGGCCGTGCGTATGAGCGTGATGAAGAAGGGGTGAGGTGAGCTCAGAGGTAGCGAGGTGGGAACATCACTGCCCTCTAACGAACCACAGTGTGGTTCCTTCTCCTGCTGTGGTCCTTCCAACAGCACCCAGCTCATCTGCTCACCACACAGCTCTCTGGGCCTCCGTGGTTTACAGCTAAGTGTTTGTGTGTGTGTGTGTGTGTGTGTGTGTGAGGGTGAGTGTGTGTGTGTGTGTGTGTGTGTGTGTGAGGGTGAGTGAGAAACTGGAAAGAGAAAAGGAGGGAGAAAACTCCAGTGTGTGTTAGTGAGAGTGTAAGTGTGAGGGTGAGTGAGAAACTGAGAAAAAAACTCCAGTGTGTGTGTGTAGACAGTGTGTGTGTGTGTGTGTGCATACAGATACAATAAGCAACTCAAAGCTAAAGCTGACAACATATTAAAGACTTATAGGCACTCTGGGCATCAGCAGACGTGCGCCGTGTGCGGTGAAACACATTCTGCCCTGCCTCTGAGATCTGAGGCAGAGCTCATGTTTTGGTTGAAAGTCTGCCTAGATGATCTGCCTGTGATTTTAACGGCTTGAATCGCGTTGCCATGGTTTCTCTTTGACAGTGTGTACGTTGAGGTTGTGAAATCCACTCCGGAGGGATAGGTAAGCCAAAGACACAAGACGATTTGTAAGACATCTGGCACAACAATGCTACAACCACCTCCGCACGGCTTTTCTTGGATGACAAAAGAACGTGATGAGCGCAGGTTACACTTCGTTTTGATTCATAGAGAAGGAGACCTCCACCTCGCTTTGGCAGGCAGTCCTGGGTTAGCCGACCAGGTGGGAGTTTGTGGCTCGGTGTAGATAGACTGAAGCTGTGCCAAGCCCACCCACACCTGACAATCTAGCAGAACACCCCAATACACACTCAGGAGAGAGGGACAGACTTTTCAGAGTTACTCCCTGGATCTCAGGATTACATCAACTTCCCACAGCATTCTAGGATTGCAAGGCCACTTTGTTTTTTACATTGGTAAACAAACTATGGAAGCCAGGCTCACCAGAGAAACACAAGCCCGGTCAACAGATTTGCAGACAGTTTCCAGGAGCAGAGAAGTCAAACGAGGCACACTGAGAACCACTGCGGTCCAGCTAATAGAATGATCCTCTTTTTAGTCATTTTTCCAGGGTCAAAAAGGACCTTGAACCCCCTCACCCCAGACTCTGTTCACTAGACAGACAACCGTGTGAAAACACCACCAGACGAAAGATATTCCACTAAAGTTCACTTCTCCTTGTTTGGATTGTCTCAAAGAATAGATGTTCCTCCAGACCACAACTTGTGGTTCAGTGGAAGCTGAGCGTGAGAGCTTGTCTGTGTCTGCTCTGCACTTTCAGCACAAGACAAGGTATTGCCCCTTATGTAAGTAATGTATAATGTATTGTACATATACATCTTGTCAAATTGCTAGTCTGGTCACCCTTTCACCGCTCTAACTGAGGCATAACATGAAAACGATGTCATACGCCATAATTAATGTTCATACACGAGTGTTGTGGATGGGAGGAGCCAGGAAGAATTGCATCATGGGATATATCACACATTCAAGGGGTTAGCATGATGCAGTGTTGATGTAATATGGCATCTATTATCTGTTTCTGTCACTGCCAGAGAAGGACGACCCTCCCAAATGTCAGGCTGGATGGAACCCCAGGATAACCACAGCCAGTCCCAGGGCCAATTTGTCACTCTTTAAGAGTATGTGGCACAAGTTGGGTCCCGGGAACAATCCTCATTGCCCTGATCACTGCTGTTATGAGCGTCATAAAGACGAATACAGTCTTCCTGTATTCCCACTTATCGTTCGGATCCAACGCTTATTTCCTTTTGCATCAGTCAGCTTCCATTCTGAGGTTACACCAGTAACTACGTTATTTCAATAACTACAAAGACACAGTCACCTCTCTCAACACATATGCAGAGGGTCAATCACTGCATTTTCACACATTCACTTACCAAACTATACACACACAACCTGAAAACTGGAAGCTGTGTTCCCGTGAATCCGTCATGGTGGAGGTGAGGGTGCGGTCCTCTCCTTGTCCTCCCACAGTCCTCCACCTGAGGATCACTTTGAGGATGGTTGACACGCCCTCTCTCCCTCTTACAGCATTCCTTCTCTCCCTCTCCATCGCTGCTGGAATGCAAAACACACTGTATTGACATTGGAGGGTCTGGAGGAGTGAGTGTGTGTGTGTGTGTGTCCCTGCCAATCACGTTTTTCCGTATCGAGGCCAGCTGTGTTCTGGAAGCAGCATGTAAAAGTTTGACCAGTTCAACAGGGTCAGTGGGAAGAGGAGTCAGCTAAAATATCCAGAACATACCTTTCTGTTGCGATTGGACTGGCATTAAACGTCGGAGGCTACACTCTAAATGTGTGTCACATAAGAATGAACGCAAACTGCTACCATATGAGAAAGATGGCAGATAAATGAGGAGAAACTAGACAATGACTACAAGGTCTGATGTAATTAAAAGCAGAGGGGGAGGTTGGAAGTAGCCCATTGCAATGATGAGATAGAAATGGTCTCTCGTTGTACACGCACACACGCACGTACTCTCTCACACACACACACACACACACACACACAAACCAACACAACTGGAAACTGGATGGTTTACTTTTCCTGGCATTTGTACCGTACCACACTAATACTTTATGTATTGGACAGGAGAGAGAGAAAGAAAAAAAAAGGCTGAAGTAATTGTGTTGTGCAACTGCCAATATGTGTTGCAACTGTACCTCATGCCGAGTACAGGGGAAGAGAGGCTGCATATTCAGATAGTTGAACATGATTACAGAACAGGGGTAATCGACCACAGGACACGTCTTAACGCATCATCAATAGGGTTGCCCCGGAGGCTCACTGGGTAAAGTGTGTACAATACAGGCTGATACCCTACAGCAGCGACCTGGGTTCGATTCCGGCTCGGGCCATATCTGCATGTCTTCCTCTCTCTCCCATTCATTTCCTGTCTCTGTAACTATCTCTCTCCCATTCACTTCCTGTCTCTGTAACTATCTCTCTCCCATTCACTTCCTGTCTATGTAACTATCTCTCTCCCATTCACTTCCTGTCTCTGTAACTATCTCTGGCCAAAAATCTAAATAAATATATGTATAATAATACGCCATCAAACAACTGGTGCTTTCATCACAAGACAAATCAAACGCGATTCCTTTCAAGCTGTTTGTTCTGTGGGCCGTGTCGTGTTGAAATCCTCTACAGGTTGTTGAAAGTGCTGTTGACTGAGAAAACTCCGGGAGGAAGTTGGTCGTTCTGGCGGAGAGTGTGTGAGAACGGAGAGAGAGGGTTGGGGAGGCCGGCGTGGTTCTGAGGCAGAGCCCGTCTTGATTTGCATCGAGAAAAAATAAACGATGTCGTTTCTTGAAAGGAGTTCCAGAGAAGGAACAAGCGCGTCTCTCTCAGGTTTGTTCTTACAGCTAAGTCTGTTTTCAATATTGTTCCACAGCAGCCGCCAAGCTACAACACACACCTGGGTAAACACTGTGTTCTTGCGTCTGCTCTCATCCCTGCCCCCCCTCCCTCCAGTCTCTCCCTCCATCTGTCCATCTCTGTCCACCATCTTTCCTTTCTCTTTCTCTCTGTCGCTGTCTCTCCCCCTTTCTCTCACAGTCTCTCTATTTGTCCCCCTCTCTCTTTATCCCTCTCTCCCTCCCTCCTTCTCTCTGCCCCCCTCCTTACAGTGATGTTCTTGGCTGTTTGCGGTGCCTTCGTTTGTCTTCATTCTCCTCACTGTCAGGGTCTCAGGGCTGGGCCCCAACCGCAGATCTCCTCACTGCACCCGCTCTGTCCAGCTAGACACCAGAGACGCCGAAGGCCCACCCAAAATCCCCCCGAATCCCCCCAAATCCTCCCCAAGCAGAACAAGCTCCACGAGCATTACCTCAATCTGCGGACACAGAGGCCCAGTGCTACCACGGGACTGACAGCCCGGCCTGGTGAACGGCCAGCGGCGTAACAAGGACTTGGCGGGCCCGAGTGCAGATCTCACCAACGGGCCCCTTACCGACCTATCGTCAGGCAAAATTATTGAGTTTTCAGTTTAGCGATGCGCAAGGAAATTTAGGCTACTCATGATGTACAATTAAGGGTAACGACTGCTCCTTCTATGTGAAGATAGATTACGGTTTTCAAAAGTGAACGGCTCTGACTCGCGAGTCTCTGGCTCTAGATTATGCTTGCTACAACACGGAATGAGTATAATGTAACAGTCAGTCATGAGCCGACGTATCTGCGACATTTGAAATAGAGCACAGAGATGAGAAGAAAATCTGATCATTTACCAAGGCTTATCCGACGTTATGAATGACGTTTCGATCTGTCATGTGTGCTATCTGGGTACTAGTAAAAAAAAACTGTCACTTCGATGGTGAATATTTGATTTTATATTCGTTAAATATGCTAGTTTACATTTAGTCTATCTAGCTTCAGCTATTTTCCGACTACATCCTGCACATAGTTTACTATATCTAACCTGGCCGCTGCCTGGTAGCCTAGGCCTATATGTGCATTTTTGTGACGTTTAATAGCCATGTCAACTGCATACACCAGACAGTAAACGTTATGTAATTATTAGCCTACCCTGGTGGCTGAGTTTCACACTCATTGCTGTTGCCGAGCTGGGGGTCAGACGTAGCGTCCTCTTCAACACGCTTCGCCACAATCCAAATGAGGATAGTTTTGACAGCTTTGCCCCACTTACAAATTGCTCTTTTCGTTCCTGCCGCTTTCTGGAGCCACTTTTATGTTAAAGGGCATGGCATGGGGTAGCCTAATTCGCTTCAAAACGCTAATGCAACACAACTGTAGTATCCCAACAACAACTGTCTGTGGTATTCCAACAACTGGATGGGAACAATCGTGTGTGGGTGGGCGGGAATCTTTGACAACAATATTACCCAGACATCCTTGCTATTTTTCGAGGGCAATATTACTTAATAAAAACGACATTTGTTTCATTCAGCAAAAGGCAAATTAGGAAAAATTAATTATTTGCTGTTGTTAACACTGACTGTTTTTAAAATGTTTATTGGGCAGGTGATAGCTCATAATTCTGAATAACTGACACCATAATTGAGAAATGTTTGCGAATTGATAACACTGGATCATATGGGATCTTCAACTTACGGTTTTACAGCGGTGCAAGGGGCCCGGTCAGATTGCCTCAAGGGGCCCGGTCAAGTTGTCTCACTTTAACGGTGAGATCGAGGACGGGCCCCCTTTCGCCACGGGCCCTAGTGCAGCTGCACTCCTTGCACTCCCTATAGTTACGCCACTGTGAACGGCCATCATGACTCTGATTGTATTGGCTCTGATGACGTCAGCCTGCCTTTTCTCTTTCCCTTTCTCTGCTCTCTGTTACTTCACTTCTCTCTCTCTCTCTTTCTTCAGGCCTGCCAGGGCGTTTGTCAGGTGATCCACGAGACAAGCATCCCTCTGAACAGGCAGGCAATGCGTCTGTGCTGTGCGTGTAGAGGAAGTGAGATCACTGACTCCCATGGTCCCCTCCCAGACTCAAGCAGCAGAGTCGGCCCTATTTTAGATGTAGGATCTCTGAGGTTGGGAGTTCTCTCTGCTTTTAAGTAGGAGCGCCAAAATGTTGGTGACATAACCCCTGGCCTGTGCAGGGGGGGAACAAGAAAAACTCTCCGGTCACAATAACTATATTGGTGGCCTTGTTCTCCCAGAATGCACCTTTGGCAGAGTCTCTGAGCCACTGCGGAAAGCCAGTGGGTTTTAGTGGTGACAGTAAAGTTTTTGGGGGGAGTCAAGCAGTTTGCTATCTGCCTCCCCGCCCTAGGTCCCCCCCACTCCCCCCCCTCTCCCTCCCCCCCTCTCCCTCCCTCTCCCCTCCCCCCCTCTCCCCCCCTCTCCCTCCCTCCCCCCCTCTCCCTCCCCCCCTCTCCCCCCTTCTCCCTTCCCCCCTCTCCCTCACCCCTCTCCCTCCCCCCACAGCTTTCCCTCTCCCCCCCTCTCCCCCCCTCTCCCTCTCCCCCCCCTCTCCCTCACCCCTCTCCCTCCCCCCGCAGCTTTCCCTCTCCCCCCCTCTCTCCCCCTCTCCCTCCCCCCCTCTCCCTCCCCCCCCTCTCCCTCACCCCCTCTCCCTCCCCCCCTCTCCCTCTCCTTCCCCCCCCTCTCCCTCCCCCCACAGCTTTCCCTCTCCCCCCCTCTCCCCCCTCTCCCCCCCTCTCCCTCCCCCCCCTCTCCCTCCCCCCTCTCCCTCACCCCCTCTCCCTCCCCCCCTCTCCCTCCCCCCCCTCTCCCTCTCCCTCCCCCCCTCTCCCTCACCCCAAACCCACCCTCCCCCACAGCTTTCCTTCCCCAGCTCTGACGGCCGAGTGGGAAACTCCATTCTGGGGTTTGGGGTCTCAGTTGGATTTATTAGAGTGTTTTAATGCCACTGCAGGCTGGCGCAGTGTTTAATGGAGGTGAGGTTGAGACACTCCCATGTCGCACAGCTCCCCTCTGTAAGTTTTACAGCGTCCCACCACACTCTCCAGAGAGACTGGGGAAGAGTGACGCCATCGAGGGGGCTGGTGGAGGGTGGAGGAGGGGGCTGTAGAGGGGGCTGGTGGAGGGGGGTGGAGGGGGGTAGAGGGTGGTGGAGGGGAGTGGAGGGGGGTGGAGGAGGGGGGTGGAGGGGAGTGGAGGGGGCTGGTGGAGGGTGGAGGAGGGGGCTGTAGAGGGGCTGGTGGAGGGGGGTGGAGGGGGGTAGAAGGTGGTGGAGGGGAGTGGAGGGGGGTGGAGGAGGGGGGTGGAGGGGAGTGGAGGGGGCTGGTGGAGGATGGAGGAGGGGGCTGTAGAGGGGGCTGGTGGAGGGGGGTGGAGGGTGGTGGAGGGGGGCAGAGGGGGTGGAGGAGGGGGGTGGAGGGGGGGTGGAGGGTGGGCTGGTGGATGGAGTTGGAGGGGGGCGGAGGGGGTGGAGGGGGGCGGAGGAGGGTGGAGGGTGGAGGAGGGGGGGTGGAGGGGGGTGGATGGGGGTAAAGGGGGGTGGAGGGGGGTGGATGGGGGGTAAAGGGGGGTGGAGGGGGGGGTGGAGGGGGGTGGATGGGGGTAAAGGGCGGTGAAAGGGGGTGAAGGGAAGCGGAGGGGGTGGAGGGTGGTGTAGAGGGTTTAAAAGTTCAGTTTTTGAAGTACAGATCCTAATACTGTGCTTTTCAAACACATACTGTATCTTAGTGACTGGGTATGTACTATACTACTGAGTGACTGAGATGTACTGTACTACTGAGTGACTGAGATGTACTATACTACTGAGTGACTGAGATGTACTATACTACTGAGTGACTGAGATGTACTGTACTACTGAGTGACTGAGATGTACTGTACTACTGAGTGACTGAGATGTACTATACTACTGAGTGACTGAGATGTACTGTACTACTGAGTGACTGAGATGTACTGTACTACTGAGTGACTGAGATGTACTGTACTACAGTACTGTCTAGGACCTCATATCCATCGTTAGAGTCAAGACATCTGTGTTTCTGCATTGTTGTCTTTCAGACAGTATCTAACATACCACTACACACTACATGCTACATGCTACACGCTACACGCTACACGCTACACACTACATGCTACACGCTACACGCTACACGCAATCTGATCCCCACTGTCTTTCTTTCACTCTCATCATGTCTAACAACCCCTCGTCAAAACCCACCACACTCAGCCTCCCTCCCTCCTACCCTTCCTCCATCTCATCCTGTCATCTCCCACTCCCTCCAAACCTCCTCCTGCTTCTCTCCCTACATCCCCTCCTCTCATTTCTTTCCTTCCATCTCCTCCCCTAATCCCTTTTACAGTAACTCCCTTTAATCTTCGCCCGTTATCTCTCCCTTCTCTGCGTCTCTCCTCCTCCCTCCTCCCTCCTCTTCCACCCAACACCATCCTCCAACACCCCACAGCTATTTATTCTTCATCCCCCTCCTCCTCTCCATCCATCCTCCTCCTTCTCTTCATCCATCTCCTCCTCCTCTTCCTCCATCTCCTCCTCCCCATCTGGTCTTGATGAGATCCAGACCAGTGTGGAAGCATATTAAACTGGTCAAACACTGTCGGCAGGAGAGGTAAATGGAAGGTAGTGAAATCTTTTGAACCTCTGTTACATTATAACCGTCCTAAACACACCCAGCTGGGTCCGAAGTTCAGGGAAGGCATAAAAGCAGCGTTGCATGTTACCTCTGGAGATGATAATAGCCTGAGCACTGCTGAAAGTACTGAGACTCAACAATCAAAGAGCAGGGAGCGTAGACTCCCTGTGCTTCTCCCTGCCTGCTAATGGGCTGTGTGTGTCAGGGACAGCAGATCTGACGGAGTTTAGATCTCACACGACACACGCAGCTCCAGTCGTAAAGGAAAGGACGTTTTCTGTGTTAGTGATTAAACTCAATTAGGATCAGGTCAATTAAAATCCAAAAGACTTAGTGAGGTTAGTAATTACCTTGGAGCAGCCTGTAAACAGGTTCAGACCTTGGAGCAGCCTGTAAACAGGTTCAGACCTTGGAGCAGCCTGTAAACAGGTTCAGACCTTGGAGCAGCCTGTAAACAGGTTCAGACCTTGGAGCAGCCTGTAAACAGGTTCAGACCTTGGAGCAGCCTGTAAACAGGTTCAGACCTTGGAGCAGCCTGTAAACAGGTTCAGACCTTGGAGCAGCCTGTAAACAGGTTCAGACCTTGGAGCAGCCTGTAAACAGGTTCAGACCTTGGAGCAGCCTGTAAACAGGTTCAGACCTTGGAGCAGCCTGTAAACAGGTTCAGACCTTGGAGCAGCCTGTAAACAGGTTCAGACGCCTGGGACCGACTCCTCCACTGTTGCATGATGGTCATCGGAGATGCAGTGCTGTCAGTTCTCCACTTGACGTCCCTTGCTGGACACAGGCAGAGATGGCAGAAGTACACATCCTTCACTCGAGTACAGATACTCATGTGCACAAAGACTAGGGGAGACACAAGTTAAACTAAAGAAGTATGATGCCAAGTTATTTGATAAGTTTTTTTCTGTCTTTTAAGGAAACCTTTATACAACCTTTCGCAACTTTTTGTTTATGCACAAAGTGAAATAAGAAAACAGAGGAGAGAATAGAGAAGCCTAAAACAGAGTAAAGCAGAGTACAATAGATTACAGTAGAATATAGTAGAGACAAGTACTCTTCACTGATGCAAATTTATTTTCAAAAATAATTTTGAAACCTTTCAAAACCTTTTTTCAAAAACTTTTTTGCTCCATGGTAGCATTGTAGACTAGATTACGTTTGTTGTGCGTGATAGCCAGGAATAAAAAAAAGGTGCATATTGACAAGAAATAATCTTGATCATGCCACCAAATACGGATTAAAACTAAAGTAACAAGGCTGGCTTGAAAATTTAAGAAGTAGAAAGTACAGATATTTTTGTAGAAAATGTAAGCAGTGTAAGTAAAAAAATAAAGAGTGAAGTAAAGTACTAAAACCAGAAAAATATAATAACAAAGTATTTGTACTTCCCATCTCTGGAAACTGGTTTTGTTTCATGAGATGTACACACACACACACACACATATATATATATATATATATATATAAGCACATACAGTACATGCACACATATGTACTGTATATGTGTATATAGTTCATATGGCAACCATGTTCAACTGTGTACAGTATGTAAGTGGGGAAAAGGTCAGACAAACAGACAGACATACGTACGCGTGTGTATGCGCTGCGTGTGTACGTGCGTGCTCCGTGTGTACGTGCGTCCTGCGTGTGTACCTAAGTATGTGTGTGTGTGTGTCTCTGAAGCCATATGTTGGCTGTGGGCTCCTCTGTGGCGCTTTAACCACACACGATAAATATGAGCTTGTGGTTGGGCAGCCCCAGGACCGCTCACATGTGGCCTGGGTCTCACCACCATTCACAAGAGAGTTCTGGAGCTTGGTCGTCAGCATTCCTACTCGGGAGTTACATGGGAGGCCATTTCAAATCAAGACTTGAGGTCCTCGGTTGCAAAAGCCAGTTTCCTCAGCTTTCGAGTCTTGCTTAACAGCATGTTACTTGTTTACTTCGAACTCTGACGAAGTAACTCTGTCACAACCCTGTTGACCACAGCGAAAAATGCACTTCAGCAGAAACAAGCATCTGAAACACTGAACAGCCATCGTCGACAGGAACGATTCCCAGATCGGGAGTGATTTAAGGAATGTGTTTCCATGTCCGTCCATGCCAGGCTGAAACCTTCTCCCAGCCTGCGACAGCCCCAAAATTAGTCCTGACAAAGTTCCTCTGGGCCGTAAGATGTGGGAAAAAAATATCCATGTGGGAAAAGTATGGAATCTCAATGTAACGCCAAACAAAATGCGAAGCGCGATAAGAACTGTCAACGCTCCCAGGGCTCTCATCAATCAGACAGTCCAGACGAGCTAAGTCAGACTTATATAGCCACCAGAGCAACATCCTCCACATGCTGGGAAGATATTATGGTTTATGTCCAGGCCCTGACGCTGGCATCACAGTTTTCCCAGTGTCCCCCCATCAGTGTCCCCCCATCAGTGTCCCCCCATCAGTGTCCCCCCATCAGTGTCCCCCCATCAGTGTCCCCCCATCAGTCAATGGGACCAAATCCAAACAACCGTGACCATGCTTGGGGAGCTGATGTACAGATGAAAGCAGTTTCTCCATGGCAAAGCAACTTCATACCAAGATTTGACATAGAGATGAACCATGTCTCCCTCCAGTCTCTGCTACGGGCAGGGATTTCAGAAAGTGTGGGTCATCTGTTGTGCTACAGTGGCAACCTCCGGCCGTGAATTCCATTTGGTAATAAGTAATTAGTTCAGGAATCTAAATATGTCCAAATATATGTGTGGCTCCATAACTCATTCAACCAAGAGTGGCAGTCTTCGAGTGTCCTGCTCCTGTAATTGGTTGAGCCAGTTCAGGATTGTTAATGTGATTCATGGGATTCATATGACGTGTCCCACAACTTCAAGTCTGATAAAGGATGCAGCCTGTGGGTTCCTGGGGGGAGGGGGGGTACTCCTCTGAGGACTGCAGTGCCATTCTGTTCTCACCGGATATGGACTTCCCTCTCCCCTCCCCTCCCCTGACCTCTCCCCTCTCTGCCATGGGTCAGGCTAAGGCAGGGAGGTTGTGAGGTCCTGGGGTCTGGACACGTTGTGGTATTAATTACACACTCAGTTAACATCCAGCCTGATGTTTGCCTCCCCCTGGGGTTAACCCCTTCCTGACAGGGGAAAGTAATGAGGCCTCAGAGGATCCTTCTCCAGCAGTCAGCCATGACAGATCTGCTGTGTCCACTTCCACTCTCCTCTGGTCACAGAGAGACGGGCACTGAGGGACACAGGGCTGCTGCTGTCGATCCTGTATCTGGGAGAGAAGGATGGAGGAGAGAGGGATGGAGGAGAGAGGGATGACAGGAGAGAGGGATGGAGGAGAGAGGGATGGAGGAGAGAGGGATGGAGGAGAGAAGGATGGAGGAGAGAGGGATGGAGGAGAGAGGGATGACAGGAGAGAGGGATGGAGGAGAGAGGGATGGAGGAGAGAAGGATGGAGGAGAGAGGGATGGAGGAGAGAGGGATGACAGGAGAGAGAGGGAGGACAGGAGGCACGAGGCAGCAGGCTACAGACAGGAGGACTCATCCCATCAAAGGCTCTGAGTGCCCGCCTGTGCAGGGATCAAACAAAGAGCCTCTATTAGACTGATCTAAAAACAGGGATCGCCTGCCAACATCCTGGTGGGGCTCAGGATCAGACGGTGGTGGCCTCAGAGGATGAACAGTCTGGGAAGGCAACCAGAGGGATGGAGGGAGAGATGGGGGGATGAACAGTACAGCCTAAGTAAGAAGAGGACTTTATGGTCTGGCGGGAAAGATGGGAGAATAGAGAGTGAGGAAGGGAGGAGGGAAAGAGAGGGATAGGTAGAGAAGGGGTAGGGGGAGATGGACAGGAAGAGGGCTAGAGAAAGAGAGACAGATAAAGAGAGACCCTAGCGACAGGACATTCCCCTCCTGCGGTGAGCAGCAAAGTCAACAGTCAGAGAGAGGAGAACGTGCAGCTCTGTCACTCTCTCGGGGTGGGGAGCTAGCAGATGTCCTCAGAGATGCAGAGGAGATAAGTTCCTCTGAATCTTGGCCGGGGTGATGTTTGGGCTGCTCCGAGAGCCTTTCAAATGCAGAGTGGGCACTTCTGGCTACAGTTATAATCATGAGTGCCACTGCCTATTTCAGAAGTAATCCGATTTTCTGCGACATGCAGCACAGACTGTAATCTAATATCAGAGCACTTACAGTATCAGGGCTGGTGTTTCGTTTGATTAATTCATAGCCTACAGGATCCGTGTGATAAAGTGGGTCAAGCTGCATGAGATCATGACCTGGGAATTCTAAACAATAACCATCTGTGGGGAACCAAGTAGACCTCTCTGTCTCTCTCTCTGTCTCTGTCTGTCTCTCTCTTTCTGTCTCTGTCTCTCTCTGTGGGTATTCACAAGCTTACATACCTGTTCACCAGTGTTACTGTGCAGGAGGATTCATGGGAGAGTAGCTGTAAGGATGAGATCACTTAACAGGTCGACCGGACAGAGGCACGACCATTAGAAAAAAATTGACTCTGTTTATTGGCAACGACGTCGGATAATACCACCAATCCACAACAGACTGGCTAGCATGAGTGAGAATAAGAAACACACCCACACACATACCTACACACACACACACACACACACACACAACCACACCCACACACCCAACCACACCCACCCACCCACACACGCACACACACACACGCTCTCACTGTGACACATGCAAAAACTTGCAGGTGCTTTTGTGTAAGGAGGACAGACATGTCAGGAAATGCTCACCAAATTGTGTTATGACATGTTCACCATTGAGAAGCATACCTGTGGTTGCTGTGAATGTCCCACTTCAACACAGACGAGTTGGGATTATGGGACACTGAAACCCACATGTCCACAAAACCCTGAACAAGTCATTTACCAGCCACGCAGGAAAGACTTTCGAGCATCAAAAGCTTGCTGAGCACGATGTTCTCACAAGAAACAAGATATAAATCATGTCAATCCTGATGTGATGTATTTTTAAGACAACATAAACCCTTTTGAAGATCTGTCCCTGTTTATTCCAACACAACAAAGTCTCCGTAAATGTCAAAGTTATTAAAGTTTGTCTTCATTGTTTTGTGGAAAAGTGAGGAAAAGCGAGAAGGTTTTGTTTCAACTGTTAGCCACGTTCAGGGAGTGAAAGATGGAGTGTTACTTCTCGGGCTATTTTTAACTTTTCCAAAGCAATGTTCCGACATCACATCTGGACAGGGTTAGGGGCAAACTATCTTTCAAAAGCTCTGTGCCATTACTCCACTAACAGTATAAATTGTCCGTTGAGATCAGCAACATGCATTCCTGTGCAACATGACCTGGCCTGGATTTTCATTTCTTCATTTGCTGTTGTGTGAGTCGTGGCCTGAAGCCTTGGAAACACACCCTGGAACATGATATCAGAAGGCATGCGATCGCCATGCCGTTACCAGGTAGAACATATCTGGACTAAATCCAAATAAATTGAAATAAAAGTGTGTGTGTGGGGGGGGGGGGGGGGGGTCAAACTTACCTCTCTGCATCACACATCCTGTTTGTCCCGTCTCCATGGAAATCTGGTAATCCAGTCCTGGTGACTGGTCCGTGACTGAGGGTCGGGACCCGAACTGAGGGTCAGGACCTGTGCTTTTAAAAACAAAACTAGATTGTCTGTGAAGGCTGACCTTTAGACAGGGGAGGTATCTAACTCCAGAGGACTGGAATCTCCCCTCATGTTTATGTTTGCAAGGGAGTGGATGAGGGTGAATGAGTGAGATACTTTCAGAGAGGCTTCGCCCCTTCCCTGAGGGCTCAGATGAACGATATGAGTGCAGATGGGATGTAGAACCAAAGGGATCCTCACTGTAACCAAAACACCAGCTGAACCTGCAGGGTTCTGCTGGCAGAGAACGGCTCTTCCACAGCCTTCGTTTCCCAGGAAACCAAAGAGTCCACAAATAACCAATTCTCCCACGATACATGTTTTGTGATCACGGTGACCCTCTTTCTTAATTTATTTTTAAAATTAAATCACTTTTATTGAGAAAAGAGGATGATCCTTGTGTTCTACTCAGTGATGGTCCACAGGGGTGGAGGGGGTCACCATCTCAATCCCATAGTGGGACTGTGAGGAATGTTGTTCTGTATGGTTAGCATGTGAGAGTTCAGTCTCAAAAGCAGTCACATCAACAAAGTTCTCCCACCTCCCTCCAGACCACATATTAGCAGCAGTTAAACCCCCTGATTACAAGTCTAATTGGATCACATGACAGGAACAGTTGGCTGGCATCCATTAAGTTTACATATGTACAAAGCATGTAGCACGTGAACAACAACGTCATGTGTCATGACTGACGATGCATAGATAACTACAGAGGGTACAGTTTCTGGGGAAATTGTTAAATGTGCTTGCGGCTGCTACAGCAAAAGTTGTTCGTTTGAGGGCGACAATGCAGATGTATGATCCATCATTTGATAACACCACCCTGGGCTGTATATTTTTGTCAGCTGTAGTTAACTATGCAAGTAGCAAAATGACTTACCACTTGTACCACTTGAGTCGGTTTCTACTGGAAGCAGTGAACGTACCAGCTTTTTTTTCTTCTTTTTTTTTATGATTTATTTATGTAATGTCCAACACATCTAAACATTTCAAACGGGATGAACGTACCAGCTTGTACAAACCTTGTTACGAACGCACGCGTCGTGTGACGTCGTGACGTTTTTGACTATGGCAAGCAAGTGCAGCCACTGCTGCACTTTTCGCCACAAAATCTTAAATTCTGCCTAAACTGAGAGGGTATTCACTTATCTTCAGAATCTCACAAGCTTTTCTGCACATTACCAAACCTTTACATCAACCAAGTCTAACATAAACACCAAGCAGCCAGTGTAAGTTATCCAGTTAAATTCAACTACACTATTAGATGACAGAAGTTAATCAGTGCAGCCAACAGGCCTCATGCTCCAGACTGCTCTCATGTGACGTCAGTGTTAAGCTGCAATCTAACCCCACTTTCTGTCACCGTGTGTGGGGTGGCCAGGAGAGGGTGGCCTCCAGTTTCTTGGGGGGTCTTGGGGTACCCCCCCACACACACACACACACACACACTCATCTGCCTTGCATGTGCTAGATTTGGGGGGGGGGGGAGCCACCAAAGTAGAACACAGGGCTCCTATTCTCAGAGAAAGAGAGAGAGAGAGGGAGGGAGAGAGACATTTAGTGAGAGAGAGAGCGAGAGGGAGGGAGAGAGACATTTAGTGAGAGAAAGAGAGAGAGAGAGGGAGGGAGAGAGACATTTAGTGAGAGAAAGAGAGAGGAAGAAAGCGAGACAGAGAGATAGAGGAACGCGAAGAGATAGAGAGACATAGAAAGACAGTGAGACAGAGAGATAGAGGAAGGTGAAGAGAGAGAGAGACATAGAAAGACAGTGAAACAGAGAGAGTCAGTTTTGTGTCTGAACCCCTGTCGGAGAACACGGGTCCAGTAGGGAAGTCAGAAGGCCACACATCATGAACGAGGACGCAGGGTAGGACCCTCACTCTCATCTTTAGCAACCACAAGAAAATACCTTGATTGTCAGTTTTTCTATCTTATATGTATGCTTTTTACAACAGTACTTGTCTTATCTTTTTTTATATGTCTACTTACTTTGTTCATGGTTATGCACAAATCCACCAAAGTAAAATCCTCATGTGTAAACTTACTTAATAAACCGGTAAACCTCAATAAACCGGATTCAGATTCTGTCTTTCAACAGACCGGACAAAAAGAGACCCATGTCACATTTAATGAGGCAATTTCCTGTATATCAAGGCTGAGGTCATGACCCTGGTCACAGCCACTGGGGTGACAGTGAACCAATCCCAGAAGGACCTTTGTCCAGTTCTCCGTCAGGGATTGGCTGGTCTCCACAGCCTATCAGAGACCGGAGCATCACATCTGTCTACAGCAAGCGTCTCTCTGCTTCACGTGTTCCTCTCACTCTCTGAGGAGAAGTGTGATGGCATTTACAGTGATCCACACACACACGTACATGCACACACACGCACACACACACACACACACACACACACACACACGTACATACACACACACACACACACGTACATGCACACACACGCACACACACATGCACACACACGCACACACACACACACACACACACACACACACACACGTACATGCACACACACACACACACACACGTACATGCACACACATGCACACACACGCACACACACACACACGTACATGCACACAAACCTACGTACACACACACAGCTCACAGGCCAAAGAGTAGAAAGTGAATCTAAGTACTCCCAAAGGCACTAATCTTTGATATATCGGCCTCATCAATGACATCACCTGCACTTCTCATGGGTCTTGCTGACTTTTGCAGCTCAATAACCCGGTGATTTAGCATCCGAGAATCATCGCTTAGAATCAAAGTTCTGCTAAAGTGCTTCCCTTTTTATGATAAATGTAATCTGTCTGGGTATGTAAGATGGTTGGATGGTTCATAGAGGTCTTTTGGTTAGTTTAACCTTGCAAAACCAGGCTGACGCTTATCAGGGTGAGTTGTGGGTGGAGAGCCTCATCTGTGAAGTCATGCCTTCAGGGAAACCAGGCTAATTAAAAGGACGCCATAACCTTTGACCTCTACATACAGACACACACAGACACACACACACACACACACAGACACACAGACACACACACACACAGACACACACACACACAGACACACAGACACACACACACACAGACACACAGACAGGCACACACTACTTAGGTTTACTGCCAATTAGGAAGCATTTGAAATTGGAAATGTAATTTAATTTGTCCCCAAATTATTCAAAGGGAGACATTTCCTCTAAGTGTGTCACCCTCCAAGCTCAGCTCCAGGTTCTCATGTCTGAAAGTTATATGAAATTCTTGGGTTTCAAATGGAAATGTAGTGGTAGCCATCTCCACACCCTAACATTCTGTCATTTGTCTGAACCAAACCCGCCCAGAAATAAAACAGCTCCAATGTAAGGGGATTTTCTAATAGTTTTTATTTTCTTTCTTTTTATCTTCTTTTTCCAAGTGGAAAAGCAGCACGCTTTGCGGAATCCGGTCGCCCACGCGTTGTCAGGACACTTGATTCCAATTAGATATTTTCTTTTCTTTCTTGCTCAGGCTTGTCTGGGTCTCCTGCTTTTATTCCCCTCCCTCCCTCCATCACTCCCTCCCTCCCTCCCTCTCTGGCTCTTAAACTCCCTCTCCCTCCTTTCTCTATTCTCTCCTTCTCATCTCTCTCACAGTGTGCAATCTTCCCATCCCTGTTTCTCTCCTCTCTGCTCCAACACAGACGACTTTCTCACCATCCTGTGACTAAGATAAACTTTCACACTTTCACACAGGACCCATCCCGGGTTTTAAAAACCCCTGCAAAGTCATTAGTGTAAACAAATGAAGAAAACAAGATTAAAACGTTCCCTTAATGATACCGTTGGGGTTAGCGTGGCTTTGTAGAATCTAAAAACTGCTTTTGTTACAGGCAGACAGAGAATATTTATTATGGATACTGGTGATTGCAGTGTGAGGTCAACTTTTCACAGTAAAAACCTTCCCACACAGTCTCAAATGACAGCCTAGTCACAGAACGCACACAATACATTCACAGAGAATGGAATGAGCATTCGATGACTCAACCAGGCCCAAATTACTATAATTAAAACATTCCACAATCCATTTAAACTGTTGTTGCTCCTTGTCTTGGTAACTTTTTATTTCACAGATGAAGTAGAAGTGGTGTCCCACTGTGGTTGTCCAGACACAGAGACATGAGTACACATTCATAGCACACCCCAAATGTTTTGCACACAAACACTCTTACTTATAGATGCTCACAGCAAAAAGCCGGATGGAAACCCCGGCTGGGCCTATTGCTGCATGTCTTACCCTCTCTCCCCTACATGTCCTGTCTCTCTGTAACTATTACTGTCACACAACAGCAGAAATGCCTTTAAAATGATCTGTCCTCTCACTTCCAGTGCGCAGTCAGTGCCTGCGTCTGACCATCCATCCAGGAACAGGTTCTCCTGGAACCACAGAGAGCACATGTAGAGAGAACCTCCTCTGTCTCTCTCCTGCAGGAGGTTCCTGCAGACAGGCCGCACACCAGGCTGCTGTGTTTCATACAGGCTGGAGCACGCAGCTCTGCAGCTACGTACCTTCCCAGGTCAGCGTTACCGTACCTGCATGTGCCCTTTAGCTGTGAACCAAAACAAGACCGACCAGGTTCATGTATGAGAAAGATTTGTTCGGAGTTGAATACGACCATAACATTCTCACTGCTGTTGTCGAAATGAAGTTGACTGTGGATGTTATGTGGATGTTATGCGTATTCACGTGATCCATGGTTGGCCATTCACAGATTCAATATTTGTTGTATTCATATTATTATACATTGTTATTATTAAACCTTAGAGTGTGTAACTGCACAGGGACCCCTCGAGGTGATATCGAACTCTAGATTAGGATACCCATGGAGTCAAACTAGCTCTCTAAATAATGGAGGGTGGAATTTCCACTGATGGGAACACACTTTTCAGCAGCTGGGTGAGAAAGAAGACCTTCCCATGACCCTGCCCCCCCCCACCCGAGCTCCCCCACTTCCCCCTCAGTATGGAGGGATCCTGTACACTCACCTGGGAGCTCACCTTCATCTGCAGGAAGGAACACCCCGTCGCCCCCAGTCAAGGAGATATCGTATTAAGTACGTCAAACAATCATCCGACCCTACACTACAAGACACGACTAGATCACACTGAAAATGATATGAAATGTTGAGTAGCCTAGATGGGTCTTGGCTGATGGGTTCACCGAAGCAGCCTGAGTTATGTGCACACCTGCTGACACGTTTTGACAGTGGGGGTTCAATTGAAAGTTTCAGCGAAGACATGCTAGTGAATCCACTCTAACAATTACAGCCATAATCATCTCCCACGTCAACGTGTCAGAAACCTGAACGCAGGGGTGCCAGGACAGAAAGAAACCTTGAATAAAGTCGACCTCTTCCAGCAAGGCAACAAACCCAGAGGAAAGGTTTCCCTCACCAAGCAGCGACCACACAGACGGGTTCTGCTTCTGAAGGACGCGGAGCGAAGGCCTCACCACCACAAGGCCCTATCCGCCCCCCTCCCCGCCCCCTCTCTTCAGAGGCACGGTCCCTCTCTCCTTGAGTCTGAGGAGGGAGGCAGATGCAGCCAGACGAGACGACCCCTGGGGGGGGGGGGGGGGAGGGGGGGGTCAGGGAACAAGCAAGGACATGGGAGGGACGACCTTCCCGCGGCTATCAGACAGTGTGGGAATGTTGGCATCTCACCACACACGCACACATGCAAACACACACACACACACACAAGCACACACACACACATGCAAGTACACACACACACTTTGTTCTTTCCTAAACATGCAGCTTGTAATTAGGATGGCACTCAGAGGACCCTTGAGAGAAAGCGGGGCCACTCCCCCTGCATCCAGCCCCAGGCCCCCCCAGGCCTCTCCAAGGCCTCCAGGGCCCCCCTACGGCCCCCCAGGCCTATCCAGGACCCCCCAGGGCCCCCCAGGCCTATCCAGGACCCCCCAGGGCCCCCCAGGCCTATTCAGGACCCTCCCAGGGCCCCCCAGGGCCCCCAAGGCCTATCCAGGACCCCCCAGGGCCCCCCAGGCCTATCCAGGACCCCCCAGGGCCCCCCAGGCCTATCCAGGACCCCCCAGGGCCCCCCAGGCCTATTCAGGACCCTCCCAGGGCCCCCCAGGGCCCCCCAGGCCTATCCAGGACCCCCCAGGGCCCCCCAGGGCCCCCCAGGCCTATCCAGGACCCCCCAGGGCCCCCCAGGCCTATCCAGGACCCCCCAGGCCCCCCCAGGCCTATCCAGGACCCCCCCAGGGCCCCCCAGGGCACACAGAGGCTCTCACAAGTCTATTTTCCTCTGGATAACCGGGCTGAAGCCACGTCTCCAGACAAGAGTGTGTTCTGTCAAAGGCTGAAGGTCTTTTCTGTGTCTCCTCTCATCAACTGAGATGTGTTAGGGCTTCTCTGAAGGAGCGCTTGTCTGCGGCTGTTTCAGTCACTCGCACCGTCATGAGAGTGCCCTGTCTCACAATACCCCTCTCATCCTCCTTCTGCCTTCAGTTAAGGACGCCAGACACTGTCTTGATATCCAACACACACTGTCAGCATGTTAGGGCCCCACTCAAGTGACTGTATAAATTCAGATTATGGAAGAATTATTCTGGTCTGTCTGGCAATTAAACAAGCTCATGTGTGGCTTTCCAAGGCAGCCAGCCAAACTGTGGTCGGCCCGTGTCCCAGAGCAGCCTAATTCCACCAGCGCCTCGATTTGTCTTTGGTCATACATTTCTATCAGAGGGAATGTTCTTCACGGGATTGAAATATCTCTCTCAAGCACATGTTTCCTGCTGCTCTCAGAGCAGCACAAACCTTCTACACCCCTCACCGAGACGATGGACCACGCCGGTAAATCGAATCAAGATGGCGGCAGTGTCCTCTACTCAAGCACCATTAATCATCGGCCACGCAGCAAAGAACCGGAATGTGTCACGCAGGGATGTCCGATTCGTTTAATCGATACTTAATACCCTTGGTGCCCCATCAACAAGAAATCCCCCAGACGCAATCCTCTTTTTGGGTCCAGCCTGGCTGCTCCTCTCCCTGCTGTCGTAATGCCTAGCAGCTGGCTTCAGAGGATCCACAGCAGAGATCCAGTATTTACTGGACACAGAGGGCTCCTGGAGTCCCAGAGCAGGTTGGCCCTGGTTTCGGGGTACGGGCAGCGTGTGTGTTTATGTGAGGGCTGAGTGACAGGGAACACAGGGCTGACTGGAGCCGTTGGGGAGGAGAGACATCACGTCAGAGATCAGAGAGCCGCTAACGAAGGCTGAGGGGACCCACCGCCCTGCGGAGGACGCCAGCTGAACCTGGCCCTGCGCCGGGGGGAGAGGGGCCTCGCCTCATCCACAAACGCAAAAACCACTTAAAACACATTCCTGCTGCTATTTAACACAGCAGCTCAACACAGCCCAACAGCTGAGGTCTACCAGAGTCTGAGAGAGAGGACTGGGTGTGGTAGAGCAAGGCTGGCAGGGGTGGGGTAGTGAGAGAGGGGCTGGGCAGGGTAGATCGAGGCTGGTAGGGGGGGGGGGGGGTGAGAGGGTCTGGGGCTAGTGTGGGCTGGGGTTCTGAAGGGGTGGGCTGGATTTTCCTGGTCTAGATTAGGATGGGCTAGGCTGGGCTAGGCTAGGCTGGGCTAGGCTGGGCTAGGCTGGGCTGGGCTGGGTTAGGTTAGTTTAGTTAGGGTTGAACTGAGGTATGTTAAATTAGGGTCAGTGTTAGAGTTATGGTATGGGATATACCGCAGGATGAAATCTTAAACATGGTTAGGGTTAGAGCATATTTCTAGACACGGCACTACACACCCATGGCTGTGCAAAGCAATTACTGTGGTCAACACGTGAACAGTGAACTTTGCCAAAGATTCAAGTCATGTTTAGAATGATCAGTGTTGACACATGAATATTACTGTCAGACGCTCTGATACGTCAAACTCCACTATCCACCTCTTAACACTGACAAAGGGTCTATTGTTTCCTCTCTAGGAAAAAAATATGGATTTTTAAAAAGTTTTCCACTTTCGGATGTTGAATCTGACACCCAGCAAGAGCTGTTGTGTTGTTGAAGTGATCGGTTTATGTGCCTTGGCTGTGAAAGGAAAAATCATGAATTCATCACACAGATCTTGTAAATCTGCCAGATTAGCACCTCCAATGCAAAAAAGGCATTCCTTTGATTATTTACACATCACTTATGCATAACATGTGACGGGGACCAACAACCACATTTGTAAAATCAGGTTTTAATACTGCGTGAACAACTCTAATCGTCCTTTAGTTTTTTCTCAGAGCAAAACAAACCGTTTCTGACAACACCTTGCTTTTGCTGTTTATTTGCTTATAAAACATCTGGTTCCAGTTTGCTGTTGATTATCAGAGCAGTTGACGGTGAGATTGGGAGAGACGCGTAACAAAGCACCAGGCTTCTCATCTGACAACAAAGCATGATGGGATTTCCATCTACAGTAACGATGGTGACGTTCCTACCCTGGCAGGTACAGAACTTTACCTCCATGAGTTTATTTGGGAAAAAGTGAGATGGAGGTTGAGTGTGCTGATGTGCTACCTACCAGAAGGTATGAATTGTGGGCACTGTTGAAAGTGTGGGAAATGCAGCTAGTTGCATGTAATTTAATATAAAAAGAGAGGTTAGATTTCTTCTTTTGACAAATGAATGACAGAGTTTTACACATTTGGCCCCTTGAATCTTAGTTTCTGGGCCATAGTCTAAAGGTTAGGGTTTGGGTCATGGGTATGGTTAGCGAGCACCCTGTCCTGTCCCCATCTCTAAGGAATCATTCAAGAGAAGTGGAGGTTATTTTGGTCAGACAAGATAACACTTGGGAACATGTGGAACAAATCTAAATCAGAGAGACTCAATCACCAAAACAACACCCGCACAAACACACACAACTTCCTATCACAAACACACACAGATACGCAGATGCAAACAGGAGGTCCAAACACTGGTCAAGGAGTTTTAAACACTTCAGCGATCTCCAATCAAACATCCGTGGACAGTCGCTCTCATACAGTCTGACTTCCTGACCATTCCTTGTCTCACACACACACTCTTGCGCATGCACACACACCCACGCTCCCGTTCACACACACACACACACACTCCCATACACACACTGGTTGGCTTTTTCGCCAGCATTGGAGCATGGTCAGGCCACAGCTCGGTTTTCAGACAGGGATGCTTTGAGTTCCAGAGGGGTGCACATGAAAGAGAGCCCGAGTAGAAAGACTGCCCAGGGATACACTGCAGCGCTCAATGTGAGGACAATTTAGCCCTGATGGAAAAGCAAGGATCAAAGGCCGGCCTCCATAATTGCACATTCCCCAACAAACACTGTGCCATTTGAAGAGGGAGCCAGGCCTCTGGACTCCCAGGACTAGGCAGCTTCCTTCCACCTCTCTGTGCTCTCTATGTCAGGTAGGAGATTAGGGATTAGGGCTGCAGCTTCTAAACTAGACGTTTCTCTTTGAGTCGTCGTCAGACAATGGAGCAGAGACAAGCAGCTTCGACCTCTCCAAGTATCTTAGGACAACACTAGCGAGTGAGATGAAGGATAAGATTAGAACGTTTACAGAGAACCTCCTGCAGAATTCAGGTTGTCTGCACAGACATGTTTATCTGTTCTTGTTGCAATTGTTTAAATAGTTATCTGGATACATCGCCCTGATCTGGCTGAGTGAGTGAAATAGAAGTAACTTAAATCCCTTGCACATTTCAGCCTAACATTTATGCCTCTAGCATCGTTTTTTCAGCTAATCATCGACATTAGGAAGAAACTGGGGTGATCTTGTTCTTTGTAGAGCTTGCTGGAGCATGTGCAGGAGACAATAAATCTCAATGTGCTCTTCTTCCAGGAGACAGGACGTTCATTTAAAAGGAAAAGCTTCTTGGCTGTCATCAGTCGTCCAGACCCCATTTTCCAACTTCTCCAAGAGTGTTTCCGACCACCCAAATATAGAGTTTTTTTGGCCTGTAAATGTTTTCGACACTGCACAGCAGGTGGATTTCCAGGCATGTCTGGGCCCACTGTTCCAGAGAAACGTCAGGAAAAAAACTATCTTCCAGATAGTATTATAAATATTGCAGGTCGCTTGGGTCATTTTCAGGAGCGGAGGGATGTCCAAAAAACTATTTGGAAATAGGGGCACGTTGTCGTCTGCAGCTGGCACGCCGAAGGCTTCACATGGAGGGGCATGGTAAGATCTGTCTGCTTCAAATACCCAAAGTCTGTGCCCTGAGTCTGTTCCCAAAGTCTGTGCCCTGAGTCTGTGCCCTGAGTCTGTCCCCTGAGTCTGTTCCCCGAGTCTGTTCCCCGAGTCTGTTCCCTGAGTGTGTTCCCCAAGTCTGTCCCCTGAGTGTGTTCCCCGAGTCTGTCCCCTGAGTCTGTTCCCCGAGTCTGTTCCCTGAGTCTGTTCCCCGAGTCAGTTCCCTGAGTCTGTCCCCTGAGTCTGTTCCCCGAGTCTGTTCCCCGAGTCTGTCCCCTGAGTCTGTCCCCTGAGTGTCTGGGCTTCTGCTCACAGACACTGTTTATTACAGCCGTTCTCACTGCTTAGTCTGGTAGAGCGCTCAAGTCAGCCCGAGACTAGTCCCATCTTTGTTTGGGGTTTTCGCTTGTCCTCCCCTTGTACTGCTGCAATGCCATTGGTCAACAGATTTCCTCCGTCTCGTCTTCACCGGTTAGATGAGATAAGTGGATGCTAGTGGTGACTGTAACAGAGCACAGACAGGACCAGACCCCAGCGTGGGCGAGAGACACTGGGCCCTGATGGTCCTCGGAGCCTGCGACTGCTTACTGCTGGAGTTCTGATGGTTTTATGTTGCGTCTAGACTTTAATAAGTGGTTGTGTTTTCCTGAAGAAATGCCCCCCTCGCTCCCCTGCCTGTTCCTTGGTGACGTTGTCGTAATAAAACTCTACGTACATGTGTTGTTGAGCTGGACTCAAATAAACACTCTGCTAATGAACCCATCTGTGGTAAACCTACAGAAAGTGCATGGTGACCAGAAATAAGACACGCTGTGTGTATGTGGGTGTGCATGTGTGTTTGTATGTGTCTGTGTGGGACAGTGAGAGTGTATGTGTGTGTGTGTGTGGGGGGGGGGAGTGTGTGTGTGTGGGGGTGTGTGTGTGTGTTTAGTTGTGGTGCCTTGATGTGGATATATTTCCTAAATCATCTCTTCTCTGCTGTCTGGACGGGGAGTGATGCAACGTCTGATCAGACAGCTTCTCCCATAAAACACGTCCAAAATGTTCCGGCATTCCAAGGCTCTGTATAACCACGTGTCTGGCATTGGAAAGTGGACCACTATTTCAGCACCCTCAGAGTCATGTTGTTGTCTGAAGCGAGGTCAGACCGATTATCACTGACTGAAACACGAGGCAGATCCATCCCAAACATTACCAGACTCTGTAACACAACCTTGCAGGGTTGCAGAACTGGAGAGAAAACCATGTTCCCAATCTTCTTATCTCGTGATATCGCATGCTACTACAAGGCATGTCAATGTACCTACGCTATCAAACATTTAAATACGTTCTTCAGTAAAGTTTTTGCATTTGTGTATATTGCAGGACATGTTCCAACCAGGTGTCGTTTGTCTGGTGGAACTGAATTTTTGCTGCCCAGGAAGTCTAGTCCCCATATTCAAAGGTGACCTATTGCTAACCCCGAGAGATTATCCTCCACTTCAATGAGCAGAGAAGGAAAAAACTTTTGAGTGGGTCATATTGGATTTCTTCAAAACTCAAGTGCTGACAATCTGGGTGCGTAATTATTATTATGGGATGGAAGGGGTGGGGGAGGGGCAAAATCGACGAGGCAGAAACAATTGTGGGGGCATATTTGATATCTGAGTCAAACTGGTCATTTAAGAACCAACTTGACTCTCACAGAAGGTGTGGAAAAGCACGGATCCTGACATTATTAGCTGACCACAAAGTAAATGAACCAATCAGCTGTTGGTGTTTAAGTCCAAGGTCTCGACATCGCTAGGAGAGCATATCGCAGAGGAGATGAGAAGGGGTGAGGGGAAGGAGGTGGGAGGCTTTTGGTGTTAAAAAGGCGTTGATTGGCAGCATGGGAACATTTAGGTGTGTGTGTGTGTGGTGTGTGTGTGTGTGGTGTGTGTGTGTGTGTGTGTGTGTGTGTGTGTGTGTGTGTGTGTGTGTGGTGTGTGTGTGTGGTGTGGTGTGTGGTGTGTGTGTGTGTGTGGTGTGTGTGTGTGGTGTGGTGTGTGGTGTGTGTGTGTGTGTGTGGTGTGTGTGTGTGGTGTGTGAATCCAACGCTAGTTTCCTCAAGGTTCACAATGACTCTTGCTTAGACTGTTGCTCTTGTTGGTTAGTGGTAGCTGATTTAAACTGTTGTATTCTTCTTTTTTTTTAGTTAATCCTATTTTTATTGCTTTCCTACAGGTACACCTGCACTTAGAGATCAATGTTGTGTAATTTTAACTTGTTTAACTACATGCTCTTATGGTTTCTTCCCTTTAGCACTATTTTTTGGTTGTCCACAATATGTACTTCTTGTTTTTGACTACCCGCAATGCTGTGGGGCTATCTTGTTGTTATTATCAGTGACCTATGCACTTTGTGAAGCTCTCTCTTGGAAGTCGCTTTGGACAAAAGCGTCTGCTAAATGAATAAATGTAAATGTAAATGTAAATGTGTGTGTGTGTGGTGTGTGTGTGTGGTGTGGTGTGTGGTGTGTGTGTGTGTGGTGTGTGTGTGTGTGTGTGTGTGTGTGTGTGTGTGTGTGGTGTGGTGTGTGGTGTGTGTGTGTGTGTGTGTGTGTGTGGTGTGTGTGTGTGTGTGTGTGTGGTGGGGGTGGGGGTGGGGGGGGGAAATATCCTCACACACAGCCCTCCTGCCTCCCTTCTCCCTGCCTCAGGGACTCCAACCGAGTCAGGTCATGACAGATCTGGTTTCATGTTTGTCCTCAGAGTGTTCTCTCAAAGAAGGCACATCCGCCCTTGTGTGTGTGTGTGTGTGTGTGTGTTTGTGTGTGTGTGTGTGTGTGCAGAGAGCCTCTCTTCTCAGCTTGTTTGGGTTGTTTGTAAACAGCACAGTCTCAAGCAGGATCCCAGCCTACACAACCCTGGACACCAAATCCAGCTTGTCACATCACATGGCTTAATATTGTGACACACAACAAGGTTGGTTTACCTCTCTCAGTCAGACACGCTAATATTATTTAGCTTCGCACACAAACTGGGTCTTACATTCTAGTCAAGTCATGGCGTGTAAAGAGTTGTGTAATTTAAGTCTCAAACAGTGCTGAGAAGTGAAAGACACATTGATGACAAGTGGAAGGAACCACGCCTCTGTTTTCAGAAGTTGTGACATACTGTAATTGAACATAGCACAATGTCTTTGGGAATTTACTCTGAGCAGCTGGCAGCAGTGTTGTTGTGAGATAGAGAGTGAAAAAGAGAGAAAAAAGAGTCAGGGAGAGCAAGAGAGAGAGTATGAGAAAGTGTGAGAGTAAGTGAGAAAGAGACAGTGAGTGAGAGAGTAAGAGAGAGAGAGAGGGAGGGGGAAAGATAGAGAGAGAGTGAGAGATGGATATCAGAGCCTCATTTGATGAGGGACAGGACCATGCTGCATGGCTCTTGGGTAAGACTTTCCTCAGATGTGAATGTTGTCCTCTTGCTTCAGGAAACAGGGCACAGGGCAGCTAATTGGGGAGGTTGCAGGGGGTTAAAGCTTTTATCACAGTTATGATGTGTCTCTCTGCACTCGTTTGGAGAAAGAAGAGGCCCAGTTTAGTTCCACCAGGAGCAGGGAGGAGAGGAGGAGGAGGAGAGGAGGAGAGGAGGGGAGGAGAGGAAGAGGCCCAGTGTAGCTCCACCAGGAGCAGGGAGGAGAGGAGGAGGAGAGGAGGAGAGGAGGGGAGGAGAGGAAGAGGCCCAGTGTAGCTCCACCAGGAGCAGGGAGGAGAGGAGGAGGAGAGGAGGAGGAGGAGAGGAGGCTCAGTGTAGCTCCACCAAGAGAGGCAAGGCCTGGCAGACTCCCCTGCCTGAGCCAGAGCAGAAATACACCACACAGCTGTGGGCAGTTATACACAGACTCCTCCCCTCTCTCTCCCTCTCCCTCTCCCTAACTCTCATTCCCTCTCTCTGAAATTACCTCGACCTTCAAATTTCTCTCTCCCTCTCTTTACCCTTCTGTTTGTCTCTCACTATCTATCCCTTTGCAGGCATTGGACATGTCTCACACATCTGTGTTGTGTTGCCTTTTGTGGACAACACGGACAGCAGTCGACATGTAAGTTATACACCGAAACCTTACATTTAGTTATTTTAGCAGACGCTCTTATCCAGAGCGATTTACAGAAAGTACAGGGACATTCCCCCCGAGGCAAGTAGGGTGAAGTGCCTTGCCCAAGGACACAACAATTTTTTGCACGGCGGGGAATCGATCCGGCAACCTTCTGATTTCTAGCCCGACTCCCTCACAGCTCAGCCATCTGACTCCCACCTCCCACATTAGTTATTGACCAAATCCTGAGTGATAATATCATGTGTTTCGCACTCCAGCTGGGGACATTCTGGTTGGGGATTAAGATATCAGTCCTGTTCCAAACACTCACCAACATCAAAGCTTTGTGCCCTGAGGAGAATTATGTTCCAGTGCCTCATAACAGCAGAACACGGTTATTAAAATCCCACATCCGTAATCCAATGAGGTTTAGTACACGGATTCCATGTTCCCAATCCCCTGACAGGGCCAGGCGACATCCAACTGGCCTCCAGACAGACAGGAAGACGAGAGAAACTTGACTGACATGGTAGAAGAGAAGAAGAAAACGGTTCTAGGACAAACACGGGAAAATACACCCCATGACGAAAGATATTTCACTGGTTTAGAAAATCGCAGCAGTGAAGTTAGTGTAGCTGCTGAAATAAGACGTGACAACTCCACTGTGTAAACTCCAAACGCTCAGTGTTATTCCAATCAAAAAGGGTTTCATCCTTACACCCCTTCACATGTCCTGACGTGGGGGCCTGAAACGGCACTGTCTATGGAACCTCATCCCACTTCTGCTGAAAACTTGTTTTCTTTAGAAACAAATGTCATTCAAGATAAACTGGTAACTAATGCCAAGAGCAAAATTCCCCTCTTTCTTCTCTATAGGCTTCCTGAGTGTCTGAAGTGTTGTGTTCATAGCTTCAGCCGGCCTGTTTAACCCTTACTCTGACAGGGGACTGGGATACATTATACACACACACACGGCTCTGCTTAGATAGGCATCTTCTGATAATATACTGCCAATTTCCACCTACATACACCTGATTGGGCGATAATCTGCTAGCATTAGAACGGCTCTTTGTTCTCACTCCATAGAGTAACACAGAGAATCAGGTTAAATCCAAAACAACAGTCTTGGAAATACTCCAAACGACATTGTGTTTGTTCTATAAAGTTAGACTGCATATCAATTCTAATGTGTGTGTTTACAATGTTAAAACGAATGTGATGCTTGACTGATCCCTGAAACCCTCTTGCTGGTGATTATATAAATTGTGCCCAAGGAAATTCCCAACTCTCCTGACGCACACGCACACACACACACACAGGCACACACGCACACACACACACACGCACACAAACAAAACCCTTGTGTGTGCAGCTAGAGCATCTGTCTTTTACATTTCTTATTTGCATTTTGATGAACTTGAGAACAAGAGCAACAAAACGAAGCTAGCTTTGGGGAGCATCGGAGGTCTCCGTCCCTCAGCACTCAGAAAGAGGTGTTATGATTGGCTAACCACAGAACCAATGAAACGAGCACTGCCCATCAGTCAGAGCTGCCTCTGGAACATTCCTCCATCAATCACTGTTTCATTAGCTCTTTCCATCGCCATCCTCAGGCTTTGAGAGATGATGGAACGCTGATATATTGCTCAGTAATGCGTGTTCCCGGATCTGATTTATTCGGTCTTATTATTGCATTGTACAATGTGGGTTTGGTGGAGAAGGATCAAATAATCCTTGACAACTGCTTTGATGCAGTGAAATTCATGTGGCCAAGCAGGAGTGTCGTTAATGCAAACGTGGAATGCAGTGTGGTGAGTGCGCATCGTACAGTTGAGCTGATGTGAACAAGCATGTTCACTGGGCTCTGGTTAACATGTCGTCCCCCAGCTCCCCGCGATCAGTCAGGAATCCTTCAGCGCTGGCGCCTGACTGTTTTAGTCTACCAACAGTTAGTGTGTTTTCTGGGAGCGCCCCGATACTGGATGAGTGCGTCGTGGCAGGTTAAGTGCTGTGGGGTTTCCATACCATCAAGCTCAATAACAAACCGCACACACATTCCAATTTCAATGCAGATTTCATCCGTCACATACATCACAGCCTCTGGTCACGCTCCCTTCTTATATGCAAATCCATGTCTCCATGTCTCTCTCCATGTCTCTCTCCCTGTCTCTCTCCATGTCTCTCTCCATGTCTCTCTCCATGTCTCTCTCCCTGTCTCTCTCTCTCCTGTCATCTTCAATCTATCCAATTAAGCATAAATGCCCCCAAAAAATACATCTTGAAGTAAGCATGTTCTGACAACCCCAACACTCGTCTTAAAAGGGCGAGCCATGTTATTCTGGCCACGCCGGACTGGTCTGAAGTCTAGAATCTCCTCCAGTAGGAGGGCCCAGCCCAGCCGAGGTCCAGGTCGCTCAGCCAGGGAGCTGGAAGACCCAGACGGGTCTGATGTGAGGAGGGTTTGTGCAGCGAGGCCACTCCACCCAGTCCCTGGCTGCATTACTCAGCGCTGCAAAGCAACAGCCTGCAGACACTGGGCTTCCCCCTTCCTCTCCGCAGAGACGAAGGCTGAGGCCGTCTGGCCGGCATGCTCTGCTCTGCTCTGTTTTGCTCTCACACCAGGCTGCTGCAGAGGCTCTGTCTGCTGAGGTAACACAGCTCTGAGGTAACACAGCTCTGAGGTAACACTGCTCTGAGGTAACACAGCTCTGAGGTAACACAGGTCTGAGGTAACACAGCTCTGAGGTAACACAGCTCTGAGGTAACACAGCTCTGAGGTAACACTGCTCTGAGGTAACACAGCTCTGAGGTAACACAGGTCTGAGGTAACACAGCTCTGAGGTAACACAGCTCTGAGGTAACACTGCTCTGAGGTAACACAGCTCTGAGGTAACACAGGTCTGAGGTAACACAGCTCTGAGGTAACACAGCTCTGAGGTAACACTGCTCTGAGGTAACACAGCTCTGAGGTAACACAGCTCTGAGGTAACACAGCTCTGAGGTAACAGAGCTCTGAGGTAACACAGGTCTGAGGTAACACTGCTCTGAGGTAACACAGCTCTGAGGTAACACAGCTCTGAGGTAACACAGCTACTTCAACACAAGTCGTGTGAAGCACCAGCTTGTGTGATGCTTTCCATGCGAGCGTGAGAAAGACAGGATGTGTGATAGATGTAGTTTGGTACAGTGCTGTAGGCCGACCAAAGACAAACCAAGGTAACTTTTCTCTGCATTTTGTCAAAGAGATATGAATCAGTGCTGCTGATGGGGGGAAATCCATTACATGCACTAGAGGCAGCTGTGCCAGTTGATTCTCACACGCAACACTGAAATTATAGCTCTTCACAGGGAGTGAACATACAGGCAGAGGCCTGAGGGCTGTCATGACTAGAACTGTCACTGCTAAAAGATTAGAGCCTAGTGGTAACATTGTTATGAACATAAGGTGTTCAAATCGAACCTTTTATCAAATGTGCGATAGTACATTTAAATTATATGGTGCAAGTCAGTATTTCATGTGCCTTTTTACATGTAGGTTTTGGGCTATGAAAAAGTATTGAACATGTGGTGAGATGAATAAAATAAAAATACCCCAAAAAATGATGTTCTCGTGTCTGATTCGAGCATCAGTCATAGGTGAAACAGACAGAGATTTCCTCTGCAGTAGCTATAAAGAGACAACTGAAAGAGGGAGATATGGAATCTGACTCCGAGCTGACATACTTCCCTCATTAGATAAATATGAACTTCAAGCAAAGCGTTGGAGCTATCTCTGAAAACAAACAGGCCCATATATTTCACTTGGAACAACAAGGATCAGCTGTGTCAACATTGGTCCACCTACTAAGTACAGCCAGGCGCACCAACTGGGAAAGTATCTCAGCCCTGAGAATGCATCTGATTGTCCAGTCCATGTTGACCAAGATAATTCACTTTGTTCAGATTACCTGCTAGAATCGAGAGGTGATCTTTTCAAAAAGGCCAGGCTGTTCTCAGTCTGTGTTAGAATCATTCCTAAACTGGGAAAACTGAGGCAGAAAGCAAAACATGAAACTGTGTAGCTGTCTTCAAATAAAATGTACCCATAGTTAGAGTTGCACAAAATTAGCCTGGGAACCAGACCAATCTGCCAGCTCCTGTTTTATTTGCTCTGGCAGGCTGGTAAGGCTACACCCCCATTCAAACAGATTTCTCTTCGATCACAACCGTTTATCTGATAAGGGTGGGGGGGGGGTCACATGATTGATGAGAGGATAATAGAGAAGAGACATTTTTGTAAACAGCCAAGATAACGTTTTGTTGCTCTGATTGGTTGTATCCATCCAAAACATGTAATTGCTTCCCGAGTCATTAGGTCTGCGCCCGCGGTGATAACACCCCATGGAAATCGAAAATGATCTGATACCCATTTTCAACCAACATACAACGGGTTGCAAGAACAAATAATAATTAATTTAAAAAACGCCCACCCTTTATGACATATCGTTGATGACAATAGTTCTGTTCGCGGGATCGTTGCTAGACAGCACCAAGGTTCCAAGAATCCTGAACAGAACCGCTTCAAGAACCAGAGCTAATTTGGTGAGAAATTCGCAATTGGTCTGGTGATGCTAAAATAACAATACCTACACACACACACACACACACACAAACGATCCAAAAACGGATAATACTCTATTACGCTCCATAAATCCCTATAATTCTTTAATAGCAGCTAATCTGAAAGAGGCTAGTCGTATTCAGTGCTGTGGGAATACTCGTTGATGTTTGCATTGGCACAGCTGCTAGCATCGCCTTTGTTCAGCTGTCCCAATGCGCCTTTTTCCTCTCAAGGTTGATAGCATAATTATACATGAAGCATGTTTCTAGAGGCGAGGCACTGATTAAACCCACGGCTTTAAAGTAATCACGTGATACTGAGACTTGCCAGTACAATTTTTTCTTTACCTCCTTTCTTAAATCTTCTTTTTGTAATATTCTTTTTACAGAAAAGGATCATAACTTCGTATGTGCACACATTCGCACAGCAGGCTCGCTCACGCTCGTACACATGTGCACTTGAGCAAACACATTCAGACACCCCCTCCACACACACACACGCACACACACACACACACACACACACACGCACACACACATCCCACTGCACTTAGTCACAGTGCTGCAAGCCAGTGTCTGCAGGGGGAACTTTGCGTTTTGTTTCAATCATCAAAGCTATAGAGTTTAAGGCCCCCGCTCTCCCTCCGTATCACTCAGCAGAGCTCACGGCTGCAGTCTCGGACGCTGAAACTTGACCCCCATGCCTGGGCGGAGCGGCCAGAGAGGCTGTAGAAACCCCGGCTCCCCCAGCCATCACTCTGCTCTGCCGGGGGTCAGGCCACCATTCTTCCCTCGCACAAAAGAATCCTTCAAGTGGCCGTGTGACAATGGCCTTCAGATCACTGGAGTGGAATGATTGCTGCCTGCCTGACGTGAATGCTCCCTTGGTTAATTGAGCCAGAATTAATATGGGTTAGCTTAGCACATGTGTCCTGTCTTGTTTTTCTTATTAACGGGGAGGAGATGGTGTAAAAGCATGCAGCAGCCCTGACTTAGTCAGTAATCATTTTGGCTCGTTATACTCCTGTCTGCAGACGATTGTTTGGGTTTGCATTTGATCGCGTTAGACTAATTTGAGTGGAGGGTGAATGCAGGAAGTAGTAAGCAAGATGACATTCCTGGCCTGTCTGAAGAGCTCAGCCTCACCGCCTCTCTTCACCCCGGCAGACATCTCACATCTGAGCACTCCAGTTGATGCATCACTGAGCAGGATATGATGTCAAAATGACTGGCCTTTATTACCGAACAATAAGGAATGTTGGCCGAGTCCTTACAAAAGCTTTTTCACTCTGGACAAGAACAATGGGCGAAGGAACCGTCTTGTGTGCTTGCGCACACCACATGAAAGCGCGTTTTTAAAAAAAGGCACCACGTTTATGTGGATTCGATTAGAATGGATAACATTCTCAAATGAAAATAATTAAACCAACATTGGATTCCTCAGAATGTCTCCAGACTATTTGGTTGCCCACCACCATAAACACAATTAGCTGTGTCTGTCAGGGAATTAAGAACATGCAGCCTGCCTCTGTCTCTAGTGGGGCTGGTAGCCAGCGGGCCTCCTCCATCAGCACCAGCACACTGGGACAATGACAGACAAGCCCTGTGCCCATGCCAAAACACTGTCAGTCTGTCTGTCTGTCTGTCTGTCTGTCTGTCTGTCTGTCTGTCTGTCTGTCTGTCTGTCTGTCTGTCTGTCTGTCTGTCAAACTGCCTGCATGACTGTATGTGCATGTGTAGAACCTCTGAAGTCAAACACACACAACCCTCTCCACCAAGGAGAACCAATCTTATCAGTCAACCGGCGCCTCGGTGATGCAAGGGCACATTCCAGATCCTTATAAATCAAACGGGAAAATAATTAGCAACATCATCAACAGCATAGCAATGACAAGGCCAGATTACAGCCTCATCGGAGGACTTGGCCACAGTTTCAACACCATGGGGCTTGGACACAATTCCAAGCATATTAAGAAATGCTTTGTTATGATCGCTCATGTTCCAACAGTTTGTCTTCCAAAGGCTCCAGAGTTAACCCAGAATCATTCTCAGTCATATTAGCTCTGAAGCACACAGTATCTGGGCCAACACACATAGATGAGGGTTGTGTTTCACCTGGGTTACGAAATATGGTTGTTTTATTCTAGGGGTTTGCCATGGAAATGTACTTCTCATTTCACCTCAGTTGTTCTGGGCCATTTAGAGAGCAAACCTGAGAGAACAAAACTCAAACAGACATGCCAGTTGATTAGGATCTGAAAACCGACACGTCTTCAAAGTGCTAGTGAAACTGTAGTGCGGCATGTCCTGTTTCAGGGCCGAGGTTCCAAAGCCAAGACCCGTTTTGCCAGATGAAAGCCGGGCAGGCTTGTTTTGTTCAACGTCCACTTGGCTGACCCTGGCACCGGTGGGTCCCTGGGAGCGAAGACACCACCGTGCCAAAACATTTACATCCGAACAGAACCAATATCCAATCAGTGGAGAGCACGGTTGAATTAAATAGTTATTGGTCTGTCCTTGTGTTATTATTTCCAACTACTTTTGTCAACATATTTTCTGAAGCATAGCATGGAAGAGCTTGCGTTAGTTAGCAATACAAGCAATGTATGAAAATTAAGTTTGTTTATTTTGTTTTGTTCAAGGGAAGTTTGAGCAACAGTTTGCTACTGAAAGGGAATGTAATTCGTTTTAAATTGATGCATACTTTTCATAGCTTCATAGATCATAAGTCAGCGATTGTTATTGTTGTCAAAGTTACAATAACAGCAGAACATATTTGGATTATTGCACTGAATGAACCAATCGTTCATACGCTTGTCATTTAGTGGTCAGCATCCCATGGAAACAGAGATGCCTTCATCATCAACGAGTCAGTCACAGTTGAATGAAGTGTGGATGGATGCTGTAGAGACTGGATGGATGCTGTAGAGTCTGGATGGATGCTGTAGGGTCTGGATGGATGCTGTAGGGTCTGGATGGATGCTGTAGGGTCTGGATGGATGCTGTAGAGTCTGGATGGATGCTGTAGAGTCTGGATGGATGCTGTAGGGTCTGGATGGATGCTGTAGGGTCTGGATGGATGCTGTAGAGTCTGGATAGATGCTGTAGAGTGTTAAAGTTTCAGGGTAGTGGTGCAGACACAGTGTGATGGTGATATTGAGGAATACCTCAAATACAACCTCACACACAGCCTCACAGCCTCACTTACAGCCTCTCTTACAGCCTCACTCATAGCCTCACAACCTTACTTACAGCCTCACTCACAACTTCACTTACAGCCTCACTTACAGCCTCACTCCCAGCCTCACAGCCGCCCTCACAACCTCACTTACAGCCTCACTCACAACCTCAAATACGGCCTCACTTACAGCCTCACTCACAACCTCATATATGGCCTCACTTACAGCCTCATAGCCTACTTGGCCTCACTCATAACCTCACACACAGCCTCGATGCCTCACACACCCTGATTTACAAGCACAGCCAGACCTTTTACAAGCAAACTACCGACACACCGAGAGGAGAAGACAAGCCCATTAGTTTGGCATTAACAGCCAGGTGACCTGCTCCACTGAAGTGGACACTTCCTGAAAAATGTTCAACTTTGCTGTGGTAGCACCAACAGGGAGTACAGTCCATGGGTTAACCTGTACATGCTTCAGTCATCAACACCTCTTCATACAATTTACACAGTCAGTGAAGGGATTTAGGATTATTTCAAACATAATCTGAGTAATGCAACAATTACAATAGTGTACAATGTGATGGTCAATGGTGCTCATTCAGGCCTTGTTTCATATGCAAAAAAAATAGTTACTTAGTAATAGTAATACTAATAGTAATAGTTACACAAAATGCATAGAATAAACACAAACTTAAAATGCTTGAACTTCTTTTACACACAAGCTCAACCAAGACCAAAACTTTCGATTTTTACTGCCCAATTTACCAATGTTTTCACACTGTATGTCAGAAAAGAAAACCTCATGTTAAAAACCTAACTTATTGGCTAAAGTCAAAGTGAACAGCTGTTCATATTGTGAATTGAAACACAAATATATCCCCTGTATTTTGTTCCATTGCTACTGAGAAACAGCTGGTTGAAGTTATGCAAATACTGTAAATCACAGCTAGGAAACACTCAGGTGTTGGGTTAGGGTTAGGGTTAGTTAATCACAGCTAGGAAACACTCAGGTGTTGGGTTAGGGTTAGGGTTAGTTAATCACAGCTAGGAAACACTCAGGTGTTGAGGTTCTTTCAATTGACTGACCATGTGGTACATATAAAGAGGAGCTCTTTGGGATGATCATGTGTGGAAAAAGAACAATACAGAGCAACCCGAAGAAAGTAAGAATGCAGTTATGCCTGCACGAGGGAGAGGAAGACAAGTACCAGGACAAGGGAGAGGAAGACAAGTACCAGACCAAGGGAGAGGAGTGGGACAAGGGAGAGAGAGGAGTTAGAATGTGTGGTGGCGCTCAAAGAAGGGCCAGTGTTAGGGTAACTGATGAAATACTGTGAATGGTGTCAGAGCAGCAAACTGGAGGACAGTCCCTGGTGATTAACAGTAAGACGGCCTTTACGTAAATATGTCATGACTATCCTGAACCAGTGAACCAGGTTGATCTGGGAGGGATCCTTGGGAGAAGAATTGACGTGAGGAAAACAGAGTATCCATCCAAAATGCAAAGTTAGGGGAAACAGACTATTACTAAAAACTTAGCTCCAGGCATTGGAGGCCTGTTATAGCTGATAAGCAAGTAATACGTAAGGAACTCATGGGCTCTAATAACCAAATGAAGACATTAGAACACTGCAACTCCTGAGTTACGTACATGTCAGGCCGGCCCCCTTGCCATATAAAATATTGACAAGAAGCAGAGGGAAAGTGTCAGCTAATCAATTGGTTATCTTGCAACACATTGTGTATAGAAAGGGGCGGACGTTTTATGATTATAGAGCAAGCTTTGCTCATGCAACTGATGGGCTTTTCATGGGCGGAATACCCAGTGTTTGTATATCCTGTATTGAAGTAAATAAAGCTAAGCTTTTGAATTATGAAAATGTGTGTTTGAGTTTAGTGTACAATGTGTGATTTTAAGCATGAAATTAACTGTTTTGCCAATTGTGTGTCGTTTGTTGGCACGCTAAGAGTTTAGGAAACTTGTTAGAAGTATTGAGAAAAATGTAATAGCGATTGTAAAAAAACTGTAACAAACACGTTCATTGGAGAAGAACTCCTCCGTTTAAGTATTTGAGTTTGGTCTTGTCAGTCGCTTGTTTGACTTACTAACACTGCTTGTAACTCTTTAAATGTCTTTTATTGGTTAATATCCAGTTCCCTTCGATAACATTATGGTTCTAAGTCTGAAATTTTAAGAAAACATTATAAATCAAATTTGCCCACTGCCTAACACATTCTTTGCAGAGTGAGAAGATTGAGCATGAAAACATTCATCATCTCACAATCCCCTAGGTCTGCTCTACCTCAAGGCACTGCCCTAATGTGTGATTATATTTCCTTGCATGTGTGATCATCTGTTCTGTGTGTGTATGTCTGTGTGTGTGTGCGCGTGTGTATGTCTATGTGTGTGTGTGTGTGTGTGTGTGTGACTGGTCGGTGGATTTTGTTTACTTTAGTGGAAAGTGAATTTCGGGGGTTGGCCTTATTGATACTGACAGGCCCATTTGGAAACAATCATCAAAAGTGTCATGGAAAAAGCAATACGTCATCGGCTGCTACAGAACCGAAACACTTTGCCAGCATCAATATTTTCACTCAAAGTGAGCAATGGCTGTCTTTCTGACAACATGTTTAGCTCTCGCTCTCGAAGTTACTAAGATCACGCGTTAGAATATAACACTTTTAAGGGAAACATGCGTGATATAGTCCCCACGTATATTCCCACGTAGACACACAATGGCTAAGCTGCTGATTCAGAACAGGGACAGCCAGGGTGGGAGATCAGGACACTCGTCATCCTGGCTGGAAAGCCTGATGTTCAGACATGTCTGACACTCTGACATCATGCTCGCCCACTCAGAGCACAGAGGTATCTCCTTGGCAACGCCCTGTTTGGAAAAAGCCCAATGACAGGATTCCAGGTAGGAGAATTCAGTCAAGAATGTTTCTTCAAAGGAGCGACTGTGTGGGAGGATCAAGCCTGAGACCATCCCTGACAATCACACCAGCTTTCAATTTCCCTTTTCAAGACACAAGCTTTTTTAAGACCCCCCCCCTACACACACACAAACACCACACAGACACACCACACTGTCTCAGAGGAGTGAAACAGCTCCAGAGGACAAGAAGCAGAATACAAAGACAGAGAGAGGAAGGAGTTTATCTGGGTCTCCTCCTACACATAGGAAGTGTAGATAATTGGCCTCTCTCTGGTCCATATCATGTTAATGGGGGAAGTGGTTCCATGTCATCGATCCCCAGCTTCCCTCACACCTCCTGCTGCAGGAGTTCTCCTTGGATTCTGTTAGAGCCTAATTACTCAGCACTACACGTTCTCTCTACCAGCATATCATCCCACAGATCAATCCATCCAGCTATAAACACACATAATCTCTCTTCCAAGAACAGTTACTCACGGGTCAGACACACGGGGCAGTTATGTTTCATTTCCAGGCTTTACACGCAAAATACTAATGATATCACTCATATTTAATCGTGTAACCAGGGTGCATTAGGCTGCAGCCTGATGTGAATCGGTGCCAGGTGGAAACACTGTCTGAGTCTAAAGAGGGATCATCTCATGTGTTTCCCTGACTACTCTCCAGCCCAGGTCCTCCCTCCCTCCCTCCACCCCTCCCTCATTAACACTTACCCTCTGTGACACTCACAGTGACCACACCGTCACCTCTCTCACACACACCGTCACCTCTCTCACACACACCATCACCTCTCTCTCACACACACCATCACGTCTCTCTCACACACACCATCACCTCTCTCTCACACACACCATCACCTCTCTCACACACACACCATCACCTCTCTCTCTCACACACCATCACCTCTCTCTCACACACACCATCACCTCTCTCACACACACCGTCACCTCTCTCTCACACACACCATCACCTCTCTCACACACACACCGTCACCTCTCTCTCACACACATCGTCACCTCTCTCTCACACACCGTCACCTCTCTCTCACACACACCATCACCTCTCTCTCACACACACCGTCACCTCTCTCACACACACCGTCACCTCTCTCTCACACACCGTCACCTCTCTCACACACACCATCACCTCTCTCTCTCACACACCGTCACCTCTCTCACACACACACCACACTCCACACACACACTTTTGACTCCTGATATGTTCTCCTCTAATGACAGTGTTGACGTACACCTTTTGGAAACCGTAGTTTCCTGATGTCATTGGGACCAGGTCAAATACAACTTCCAGAGCAAAGCTCAACTCTCCCCTGACTAAATGGAAAGTTACATGCTATTATTTTGAAAGACAACAAACTTTAGCTGGCATTGTATTAACCCAGTCTGCTGCATCTGTGGTGTGCAAAGCCAACAAATCCCCTGGCATTGAACATAGAAGAGTTTTTTTTACTTAAAACGTCTACCTTCTCAACTAGCTACAGTCAGTCTGAAACAGTTGTCATGACTACGGCTGGCGAAGAGTCTTGTGTCCCACACTCAGACATAGGAGCGCTCTATCCCTCATTGCCGCCGCAGGTCAAACTGACGCTCGGAATAACAATGAGCGACCACCTTTACAGTGGAAAAATAATATTTATCCCAACGTAGATCGTTGATAGCATCGGTGACATGTTCTGTAAAAGCCGTTCTCATAAACATAACTGTGTAAACGCTGGCTTTTAACTGGGCTGGAGGGATCCTCCCTGTGTCTCTCTCACACAGACTCCCTCAAACAGCCCCGGGTTTACACATGGTGGTCTGGGCAGGATCAGTCCTGCTGCTACACTGCAACACACACACACAGCCGCACACACACACACACACAGCCGCACACACACACACACACAGCCGCACACACACACACACAGCCGCACCCACACACGCACACAGCTGGACACACACACACACACAGCCGCACACAGCCGCACACACACACACACAGCTGGACACACACACACACACACAGCCGCACACACACAAACACAGCTGGACACACACACACACACAGCCGCACACACACACACACACAGCCGGACACACACACACACAGCCGCACACACACACACACACACAGCCGCACACACACACACACAGCCGCACACACACACACACAGCCGCACACACACACACACAGCCGCACCCACACACACACACAGCTGGACACACACACAAAACACACACAGACACATGAGAGATCTCTGTACAGCTCCATCTGTTCCAGGTGATTAGGGTCAACATCATACCACCTCCATACTCTTCATCATACGCATCATATGCCCTCTGTGTCAGAATCTCCTTTCATAGAACACCAGCCCTCAGCTTCAGGGAGTGGATCTATACCTAGATTTCTGACTCATCACCAGTCGTACCTCTTACTAACACAACCTGTCGAGACTGTTTTCTCTGAATACGTTTTTTCCACGTCCCCACCTTTCTCCATTCAACCTCTAATGCGCCGTCCTGCCGCTGCATGTTGACTGTCCACAGCAGGTCTTATTGTTGGAGCAACATTGGCATGTTGCACTGCAATCTGGCCAGACTTTTGGGTTTTAGAAATCCCTGGCATATTTACCTCTTTTGTCCATCCAGACTTCTGGTAAGGGTAAGGAAGCACAGTTCAAATAAACTAATGTGAGAAAAGGTGACTTGATGTTTATTGACAATCAACATATTTTTGTTTTAAATATTTGACAAGATACTATGTGCTATGTGATTGCCAAGAAGGTGTTCCTTTCAGAAAAGCAGTGGACCTTGGTCCAGAGCTCGACCACCGAGGGGGAGGGGGGAGGGAGGGAGGGAGGGGAGGGGGGAGGTATACTATTAAGCACATAATCCACTACATTCTTGTGATGGGAACAGAGCCGGTATTTAAACACGTCTCAATGCCGTGCGGTGTAACAGGAGAGGTGGCAGGAGGCTGATGTAATTGGATTGCTATACGGCATTGAGTGTCTACCAACAAAAGATATCCATCTCTTTCGTGGCCATCCAGCTCTTTTGTTGCCGGGGTGGAATTTATTTAGTCATTCAGAGAGGAGAGCAGGGGTGGGCCTCCACAGCTGTAAGGCTCGGTCCAAGGCCCAGGCTCAGGCCCAGGCCCAGGCCCAGGCTCAGGCTCAGGCTCAGGTCCAGGCCCTGGCGGAGGCATGGAGCCTGTGTGGGCCCGTGTTTGCATGTGTGATCACAGATCCCCCCAGAAGCACACAGGTCATTTGTGTGATCATTATCGTAATCACATTAAGGCTGGAGGAGATTAGCCCAGCAGCCCCAGAGGAGCGCCTCTCCTCCAGGACTGTGGACCAGGAGAGGGGGGCGCGCTCCCCGGCGCGGCCCCACGGACACACACTCCTGGAGGGCCGTGATGACGGGAGGGACAGCCTGTGGACAGACGTACTGTACTGTCCAGACAGGGCTAGAGCCAGGGGGGAAATTACTCACAGGTTTTTTATTTCTTTTCGTAAGACTTCACAACTTCATCTACCTCCTCCTCCCCCCCCCCCGACACACACACACATACCCTAACCCCCCCCTCCCCAAACTCATACAGCCATCCCAAAACAAGCTGCACCTCTGGGCAGGTCAAGAGGGCACACAGGCAGATGGGCCCCCACTACGACCCCCCCTTCGTCCTCCACCTTCACAATGGAAATGAGCGTATAATTTTGTCCCAACCTTTTGATGAGAAATCTCTAGTCTCCTGAGGGTTAAAACGCTACCCCAATTAACCCTAATTACTCACAGAAAGGACATTCAAATAAGGCCAGTAACTTGAGCTGTCTGGTAAGGGGGCGAGGAGGGGGGAGGGAAGAATGTTTGAGGAACTTTCTGAGAAGACAAAGAGGATACCCTTCATCTGGAAGTTCAACGACAGGAAACATCGCATTTGTAAACTGAAACCAAAATGATTTATGGTTGTGGCTTAGCACCTGTGTGTGTGTGTGTGTGTGTGTGTGTGTGTGTGTGTGTGTGTGTGTGTGTGTGTGTGTGTGTGTGTCTATTATGATAAGAGAAAAGCAGTGCATCAAAATAAACAAATACATTGATATATTTATTAAACAGATATGTCATATTGTGGTTGGTGGAACACAACACATACAGTTGTATCAACAGCAGCAAAGGTCCCAAAGCTTCTCTATTTTGTAGCTTCCATGTGTCACTGAACGTGATATGAACCAGAGATAAGGTGATAAGCTTTTCAACGAATCAACTAGATGAGCCTTACTGTTATGGCGAGGGAGACCTCTGTAAAAATTGTGTAAGAGTGTAACACCGTACAGCTTATCACTCACAAAAATGACACTTTTATAACAAGCTATAAAAAGTGATGTTGAAACATCCTGTGGTTACTGATTGACATCTCTGTGCTGAGAGAGTTTTTCTTGATTGCGACCTATTGAATGACCTGTGTAATTGACCTACACAAATCACCAGCTATGGAGGGGTGGCATTCTCTCATCCATGGGGTGTGTGTGTGTGTGCGTGTGTGTGTGTCTGAGTAAGTGGGAGAAAGAGAGAGAAAGAGAGAGAAAGAGAAAGAGAGAGAAAGAGAGAAACCTAAAGCTTAATTGCCCTACACCACTAGGGGGCACAAAGACTTTGAGGGCAATAAGAAAGTAGGGAGAATTAATCCACACAGAAAGTTAACACAGATATTTAAAGACCTAAGTTTCCATCCTAATTAAACAGTCTCTGTGTTTAGATTGACTTAAGTGCCAGCTGTAACAAGATGTGTTAAACATCATTAAAATATGATAACATTTATGAAACAGGGCACAAACATACATGATCATCTTTCCCTAGGCAGACATAGAAAACAGGCAGAGAGGTAGAATTAAAAAAAATTCGTGACTAAACCTATACTCATGAGACAAACTTGTGAATCCTTAGAATTTCAAGGTAGCCATTTCTTACATTACACGAAGTAGATTTGTGATAAATGTTGACGCTGCACATATTTGAGACTGCAGTCACTGGCTACCGTCTCCATAAACTTTACATGATTAATCTCTTAGAAATGTTGATTGACATTCTGGCTGAATTTTGCAGACATATGCTTCATTAAACTGCTTTCATTATGCATTTGGTACAGTACTCAAAATACAAGAAAAGGGCGTGATTTGTTTCGTCATCTCATGAATATGTAGTTTACCGCTTGTCACCCCCCTTCCCTGGACCTCTGTGGCTAGTTCGTACAAACGTTCAGTCGTGGACACAGCACGCGTATGGCTAGCGCGTAGACTTTTTGTTGTACTGAAGTGCAAAGGAAGGATAAAAACAGGAAGAAACTTCGCTGTAAACTAAGGACATTATAGGAAACTGTCTCCTATGCATAGGAAATCTGTGCTCAGTTGAGAAAGTGCCTTTCTCTACTGGTGCATGTTTAAATCGGAGGAGAACATTAGTGCCGTGAGTCGGCCAGACAACTGATTTCAAAGCTAGCGGCAACACCAGAGCGGAGGCATGATTTTGAGACGGAGTTTGGCCGTTGCCGCTATCAGCCTTCATGCTTTTTTACTTAGCTTTCTCATCAAGGTACGTTTAAAACACCGGAGGATATTTCACTACAGGCTCAAAGATGCCCTCTGAAACCAGATATCCAAATTGGCCATGCATTGAAACTTTTATTTTGCGGATGCACTGGCTGTTTTTCTCGTTGCCTGTTATGTTGTTAATGTGTAGTTAATTCCTGGTAATTCCTTTACTTCGTTTTTATTTTACTTTATTGAAGGTTTTATTTGTTTTCCAACAGGTGTCGGATGCATCGGGGCAATTCGAATTGCAGATCATATCGATGCAAAACCTGAATGGAGAGTTGCTGAACGGCCAATGCTGCGACGGATCTCGGAACACGGCGGATCGAAAATGCACGAGGGATGAATGTGATACCTTTTTCAAAGTGTGCCTGAAGGAATACCAGTCCAGGGTGTCCGCTGCCGGGCCGTGCAGTTTTGGAGCTGGATCTACGCCCGTATTGGGAGGGAATACATTTTCTTTGAAGAGTACAGCGAGGAATGAAAGATCCAGGATAGTTTTGCCGTTCAGTTTCGCCTGGCCGGTAAGATCACTTCTACTAGACAGTAGACACTGCACTTCAAAACTATCTAACAGCGCGTTCACAATGCAGGAGATATAACATCGTAAAAAAAAAACCTTGCCACGTGCTTCCTTGGAAATGTTAAAGCTGTTGTATTTATTGCCATTACTGACAATCAACCGTTGAAATGGCAAGAGAAAACACATTTTGAGGGTCGCATTGTTGAAACCACAAGGGATAACCAAGCTTGTACGGTGCTCTGAGCACCACCCCCGTATCTCCCTCATTAGCTAGTTACCCAGGTGCGGGGAGTGGAATTAGACGGTGACATGTTTTTGTTGAGTTTGAAGTCCAAATTGCATGGTTGGAAAACGAAGATGAATTACTCAGTCGATTCTATTCGATTTCGGGAATTCTATTGACCTTGTATATGCCTACTTGCAACTCGTAGATAATGCACCGTTATCTTTAAGGAAAGTTTGAGACAGAACAAATGCCCCCACGTAAAACAACAAGAGAAAACATCTCTTGTAATAATGGGCCATGAACCACCCATGTTGTCCAGGTGTGCAAGTATTCTGCAGACAACAGATGAGGGTAACGTCTAATTCAGTACGGGCTATCATATACACAATTACACAGTGGGGGTTCTCCTTTCTAAAAATCGTAGCTCTACAATTTGGCACGTAAAGTGGTAGTTCTTCTTGGGGAATGCACCGAGTAATAGGCCGGGAGTCTTTTTAATGGCTGGTCGAATTCAGAGCAACTGGACACAGGAACGTACTGATTCACCCCAAGCTTGTCTATTCTACCGAAGTTCTCTCTACGTGGTTGATGGATGAATCGCATATCCTTTGGAATGCATGGTTCCAATTTACATTTGTCTATTTTTAAACTCAACCTGAATGAAAGTCCCTCTTCAAAATCGTAGTTGCCTGCACACGGCTGATAATTTCTGGGTGAAGAAAACCCGTTGATGTCGATGTTTAAGCAGCAAATCTCAGTGTACGGTTTGCAATCTGAGAATGTATGAGAACTGGCTAGACTGCATGATAAATGCCAATTACACACCATTTACAACCACGGACTTGGGTTAGTTCTATTCAAGCTGCAGGGCTAAATTTATCGTGTTTAGAGATGCGTGTCTCTGATGTCTGGTACATCAGACTGTGTCACTGTACCCGAGGGGAACTCCGGTCGTTAGCGAGGTTCATAGTAGGTCTACTGTATAGAGGAACTCTGCGGTCCTCTCTTCCTCTTCTAGTGCTGTACTTCAGTGCGCATTAACAATCACCCAGGACTGGCCGGTCCCATCACGCTGTACTTTGCAAAAAGTGATTGGCTGTTGTGGACAGATGGTGATGGGGCTGTAGGGTGCTACTGGTTCATAAAGGTTTTTTTTTTTTCTCTCTCTGGTTTTGGCATCCCCTCTCCTGTGCAGCCTCGAGCTGGCCTCTTGTCCTGGCCTCCGGGCTTTGTGTAAGTCACGCTCGGTTGGAGAACAGGCATTTCATCTCTTTAACCTTGCCACCCACAGCAACCGCTGCACTTAATGAGGCTCCAACACATGTGCTCTGACCAGGTAGGACAGCAGCTAGACAGGCTGGAGAACACTGTGCTGGATCCTGGAGGACACAGTTGTGATGCACTGTAGACTATAAACATCACAGTACCCAGCCCCTGCTATGGGGGGGGGGGGGGGAAGAGAGGCACAGCCCCCGCTCCCCAGACAGAGGCAGGCTCTCTCCCCGCTCCCAGACAGAGGCAGGCTCTCTCCCCGCTCCCAGACAGAGGCAGGCTCTCTCCCCGCTCCCAGACAGAGGCAGGCTCTCTCCCCGCTCCCAGACAGAGGCAGGCTCTCTCCCCGCTCCCAGACAGAGGCAGGCTCTCGCCCCGCTCCCAGACAGAGGCAGGCTCTCTCCCCGCTCCCAGACAGAGGCAGGCTCTCTCCCCGCTCCCAGACAGAGGCAGGCTCTCTCCCCGCTCCCAGACAGAGGCAGGCTCTCTCCCCGCTCCCAGACAGAGGCAGGCTCTCTCAGCTTATCAAGCAGGGACAATAGTGTGCCCTCTGTGAGTACAGTGAGGATTACAGAGCATAATGGAGCCTGTCCAGATATAATGGCAGCACAGGGCAGGCAACAGGAAGCAGGGATGAGCCAGCAGGGATGAGCTCTGCTCTCAGACACAGCCTGTCCCTCCTCCTCTGTGTGGCCTGGCCTCTTCTCACAACACTCACTCACTCTGACCAGAGAGGCAGGGGCCGAGGCAGGGGCCGGGGGCCGGGCAGGGGCCGAGGCAGGACAGAGGCAGGACAGAGGCAGGACAGAGGCAGGACAGTTACATACCCATGTGTACCCCCCCCGACGCAGACAGGAGGGATCAAAAGCCAAGTCGGGTTAAAGACAGTGATGAAAGAGTGCTCCGGAGATGCAACTCATGATAGGATGACGGGAAGTTCATTGCTCTCTGTGGTCAAACACTAATTTACACAATGAATCACTGGGAAAAGAACATTTATTTGAACAAGGTTTGCTGGTTAGCTCTACGTGGATTGATGTCTCTCACTGTTTTAGGAGGGTAAACGGCGAGTTGTCCTTGTCGGAGGAGGGGGTACGCTCTGTACCTGCGTAGACACACCACTACACCTCTGGCAGGGCTCTCACATCGATCTGCCCTCGCCTAGTGTGTCTCCTATCTTCCTTTTATCTTATCTCTCATCTTTCCCCTCTTCCCTTTAAGGTCTTATCTCTTATCTCCGCTCTTCCCCTCCCTTTAACTCTGTTCTCAGCCACACTTCAACCACCCCTGGGTTTCTAACCCCAGATCTGTTTCTCTCAGTCATGTTCCGTGGTTTTCTCTAAATAGGGAGTCTTTTTTAGTTTGTCCCTCCCTTCTTTCTCTACCTCCGTGTTTCTCATGGGCTGTGCAGCGCTCCAGGCATCAGCGTGATTGATGACTAGCAGGAGAGGTCGGGGGCAGGGGGGGTTGGGGTTGGGGGGGGCAGGGGGGGTTGGGGTTGGGGGGGGCAGGGGGGGTTGGGGTTGGGGGGGTCAGGTGAGCGTGTCACAGCCGACCTTGAGAGAAAGCACTGCTAGGTGGCAGCTGGTGGAGTAATGACATGTTTACCTTATATAGTCTGCTCTGATGTGGCAGTTAAGTGCAAAGAACTCAAGGGAAAGAAAGTTTTTTTTTTCTCTCTTTGTCTCTGAGTGCTGTAGTTTCTCGTCCTGTTAGTTGTGTTATTTGATGGTAAGATTAAATAATTCATGATTTTCGTTATGCATTCCCAGGGAGATACCCATGTAAATGTGTTTGTCGTCAGAGAAGGTGACCTGTCAGATGTTGTAACCACACTGGCCTTCACAGAGCCAGTAAACAGTCCAGGGAAGATTCCAGTGTTACAACGTCTGAAAGAGTAAAACCACAGTTGCCCCGTGGTTTATTCTGGACCCTTCGGCTGGGCTGTGATCTCGTGTGACTGACAGGGGGATTAGGAAACGGGAGTGCTGCTGTGTTGGCTGACGAGTGATGCGTGCCTGTTATCTGGAGTTGGTTCTTCTTTATCACCTCCTCAGGTGTCCAGAGGATCCCCGTCGAGGGTTAGCTCGGATCTTATGTTCCTATTTCCAACTTCTGTGTCGATAAAGATCTCACGGCAAACACCCGTTCTTTCCATCAAGGCAGTCCCTGTGCCGCCTTTGAAGACGATTGTGAAAGTTTAATTTTCGTGACAGGGCCTGAGTTTTATGGTAAACAGGGTGTGTGTGTGTGTGTACCTTAGCAGTTTGGTGATTAGCCAGATCAGCTGGGCTTGACACTGTTGTTTGTGGCTTATTGGCGGGAGTCAGATGGCTGAGCGGTGAGGGAGTCGGACTAGTAATCTGAAGGTTGCCGGATCGATTCCCTCGCCTCGGGGGGATTGTCCCTGTACTTACTGTAAGTCGCTCTGGATAAGAGCGTCTGCTAAATCACTAAATGTAAATGTTATTGTAACAGATACAGTCTCGGTCAACATAACCTACTTGTTCATCCATTGTTTCCTGTCCTCAGAAAGGACATTTACATTTAGTCATTTAGCAGACGCTCTTATCCAGAGCGACTTACAGTAAGTACAGGGACATTCCCCCCCGAGGCAAGTAGGGTGAAGTGCCTTGCCCAAGGACACAACGTCATTTGGCACGGCGGGGAATCGATCCGGCAACCTTCTGATTACTAGCCCGACTCCCTCACCGCTCAGCCATCTGACTCCCCTGAATGTGTGAGACAGAGTTTCTGCTCCTCTCGAAGCCCGTAGCGGCCTAGCCTGTTCGTCCTCAAACTGTAGACTAGACAGCTGTATAGAAGTGGCAGGCATCTAAAGAATGCCCAAGCCTTGAGGTTTTAGAAAAAAGATTGTATTAAGTCATTTCATTCCGAGGGACTGAACCCATGCTTGTGTAAGGTAGGGCGTGAGGTCATCTCCCTGAGTAGACTGTTCTTCTGCAGGGTTCAGCTCTGATAGGCTGATTTCAGCTATTTGATTAGATATGTTGTCTGGCCAGTCTGCAGATAAGGAGACACATGGCTGCTTGTGTTAGAGCTGGGCCCGTGTGTGTGTGTTAGTGTGTGTCTGTGTCTGTGCCCTGAGGGTGTATCTGTGGCCTGTGTGTGTTTGGGTACTGTGTGTGTGTGTGTCCATGCCCTGTGTGCTTTGGTACTGTGTGGTGAGTGTGTGTGTCTGTGGCCTGTGTGTTTGGGTACTGTGTGGTGAGTGTGTGTCTGTGGCCTGTGTGTTTGGGTACTGTGTGGTGAGTGTGTGTGTCTGTGGCCTGTGTGTTTGGGTACTGTGTGGTGAGTCTGGGTCTGTGGCCTGTGTGTTTGGGTACTGTGTGGTGAGTGTGTGTCTGTGGCCTGTGTGTTTGGGTACTGTGTGGTGAGTGTGGGTCTGTGGCCTGTGTGTTTGGGTACTGTGTGGTGAGTGTGTGTCTGTGGCCTGTGTGTTTGGGTACTGTGTGGTGTGTGTGTGTCTGTGGCCTGTGTGTTTGGGTACTGTGTGGTGAGTGTGTGTCTGTGGCCTGTGTGTTTGGGTACTGTGTGGTGAGTGTGTGTCTGTGGCCTGTGTGTTTGGGTACTGTGTGGTGAGTGTGTGTGTCTGTGGCCTGTGTGTTTGGGTACTGTGTGGTGAGTGTGGGTCTGTGGCCTGTGTGTTTGGGTACTGTGTGGTGAGTGTGTGTCTGTGGCCTGTGTGTTTGGGTACTGTGTGGTGAGTGTGGGTCTGTGGCCTGTGTGTTTGGGTACTGTGTGGTGAGTGTGTGTGTTTGGGTACTGTGTGGTGTGTGTGGGTCTGTGGCCTGTGTGTATGGGTACTGTGTGGTGAGTGTGTGTCTGTGGCCTGTGTGTTTGGGTACTGTGTGGTGAGTGTGGGTCTGTGGCCTGTGTGTTTGGGTACTGTGTGGTGTGTGTGGGTCTGTGGCCTGTGTGTTTGGGTACTGTGTGGTGAGTGTGTGTGTCTGTGGCCTGTGTGTTTGGGTACTGTGTGGTGAGTGTGTGTCTGTGGCCTGTGTGTTTGGGTACTGTGTGGTGAGTGTGTGTCTGTGGCCTGTGTGTTTGGGTACTGTGTGGTGAGTGTGTGTCTGTGGCCTGTGTGTTTGGGTACTGTGTGGTGAGTGTGGGTCTGTGGCCTGTGTGTTTGGGTACTGTGTGGTGAGTGTGTGTCTGTGGCCTGTGTGTTTGGGTACTGTGTGGTGAGTGTGTGTCTGTGGCCTGTGTGTTTGGGTACTGTGTGGTGAGTGTGTGTCTGTGGCCTGTGTGTTTGGGTACTGTGTGGTGAGTGTGGGTCTGTGGCCTGTGTGTTTGGGTACTGTGTGGTGAGTGTGTGTCTGTGGCCTGTGTGTTTGGGTACTGTGTGGTGAGTGTGTGTCTGTGGCCTGTGTGTTTGGGTACTGTGTGGTGAGTGTGTGTCTGTGGCCTGTGTGTTTGGGTACTGTGTGGTGTGTGTGTGTCTGTGGCCTGTGTGTTTGGGTACTGTGTGGTGAGTGTGTGTCTGTGGCCTGTGTGTTTGGGTACTGTGTGGTGAGTGTGTGTCTGTGGCCTGTGTGTTTGGGTACTGTGTGGTGAGTGTGTGTCTGTGGCCTGTGTGTTTGGGTACTGTGTGGTGAGTGTGGGTCTGTGGCCTGTGTGTTTGGGTACTGTGTGGTGAGTGTGTGTCTGTGGCCTGTGTGTTTGGGTACTGTGTGGTGAGTGTGTGTCTGTGGCCTGTGTGTTTGGGTACTGTGTGGTGAGTGTGTGTCTGTGGCCTATGTGTTTGGGTACTGTGTGGTGAGTGTGGGTCTGTGGCCTGTGTGTTTGGGTACTGTGTGGTGAGTGTGGGTCTGTGGCCTGTGTGTTTGGGTACTGTGTGGTGAGTGTGTGTCTGTGGTCTGTGTGTTTGGGTACTGTGTGGTGAGTGTGTGTCTGTGGCCTGTGTGTTTGGGTACTGTGTGGTGAGTGTGTGGGTCTGTGGCCTGTGTGTTTGGGTACTGTGTGGTGAGTGTGTGTCTGTGGCCTGTGTGTTTGGGTACTGTGTGGTGAGTGTGGGTCTGTGGCCTGTGTGTTTGGGTACTGTGTGGTGAGTGTGTGTCTGTGGCCTGTGTGTTTGGGTACTGTGTGGTGAGTGTGTGTCTGTGGCCTGTGTGTTTGGGTACTGTGTGGTGTGTGTGTGTCTGTGGCCTGTGTGTTTGGGTACTGTGTGGTGAGTGTGTGTGTCTGTGGCCTGTGTGTTTGGGTACTGTGTGGTGAGTGTGTGTCTGTGGCCTGTGTGTTTGGGTACTGTGTGGTGAGTGTGTGTCTGTGGCCTGTGTGTTTGGGTACTGTGTGGTGAGTGTGTGTCTGTGGCCTGTGTGTTTGGGTACTGTGTGGTGAGTGTGTGTCTGTGGCCTGTGTGTTTGGGTACTGTGTGGTGAGTGTGTGTCTGTGGCCTGTGTGTTTGGGTACTGTGTGGTGAGTGTGGGTCTGTGGCCTGTGTGTTTGGGTACTGTGTGGTGAGTGTGTGTCTGTGGCCTGTGTGTTTGGGTACTGTGTGGTGAGTGTGTGTCTGTGGCCTGTGTGTTTGGGTACTGTGTGGTGAGTGTGTCGGTCTGTGGCCTGTGTGTTTGGGTACTGTGTGGTGAGTGTGTGTCTGTGGCCTGTGTGTTTGGGTACTGTGTGGTGAGTGTGGGTCTGTGGCCTGTGTGTTTGGGTACTGTGTGGTGAGTGTGTGGGTCTGTGGCCTGTGTGTTTGGGTACTGTGTGGTGAGTGTGTGTCTGTGGCATGTGTGTTTGGGTACTGTGTGGTGAGTGTGTGTCTGTGGCCTGTGTGTTTGGGTACTGTGTGGTGAGTGTGTGTCTGTGGCCTGTGTGTTTGGGTACTGTGTGGTGAGTGTGTGTCTGTGGCCTGTGTGTTTGGGTACTGTGTGGTGAGTGTGTGTCTGTGGCCTGTGTGTTTGGGTACTGTGTGGTGAGTGTGTGTCTGTGGCCTGTGTGTTTGGGTACTGTGTGGTGAGTGTGTGTCTGTGGCCTGTGTGTTTGGGTACTGTGTGGTGAGTGTGTGTCTGTGGCCTGTGTGTTTGGGTACTGTGTGGTGAGTGTGGGTCTGTGGCCTGTGTGTTTGGGTACTGTGTGGTGAGTGTGTGTCTGTGGCCTGTGTGTTTGGGTACTGTGTGGTGAGTGTGGGTCTGTGGCCTGTGTGTTTGGGTACTGTGTGGTGAGTGTGGGTCAAAGACAAGTCAGCTGTGAGCCTGGGAAAAGTGAAGCTGGCGGCTGTAGGTATTCTAGCTGATAACCAGGAGACTTATGGAGTGTTAGGAGGGGGGGTATGTAGTATCTCACTTTTTGGAAGAAATATGCAAGTGCCATAGTGTCATGCACAAGAAGAGAAAGAGGTATGGAACTCCTTTTTTGATCAAGACTCAAGTGATAAGTGGGTTTAAAGTGGACGTTTTGAAACGCACTGGAATGTGTGCAAACTCTCAGCATGATATGACAAACGCTTTGCTGATAAAAAGCATACACTGTTTTATGTTCACAGAACTGGCCATTCAGAAATGGTTATTGTGATGAAAACGTTTTATTTACTGGCATGTTCTGCCATTAGTCATTGCAGGCTTTTTTCACGTTTGTTCATCGGTTGCCTGTGAACGTTGGGTTTCTGTTGTCAGGAGTGTGAGGGGTTTGGCGAGGAGATCAGTACGAGCTGGGAGGTTGCTAGCTAACAGTGTTGCAAAAAATCTCACCAGAAGTCGCTATTGGCTCTCATATATGACGTCAACCTTTTAGATCTGTAGATTTACTTCTGTGTTGTCGTAGCGGCTTTTACAACACAGAAGTGAAGTACAAATAGCCTACTTTTATAAACACTGGCAACGCTAGCCCACTAAGAAAGACAAACGGGATGTCATCCTCAAATCAGTAAAAGGTTATTTAGCTGCTGCTCAACGAAAAGGGAGATTGTCAAAGTAGCGGAAAGTCTTTAGATTTGACGCTAGTGTCTATATAAGATTTTGTTGTCGCTAGGGAAGGGGAAAAGTCGCAAAATATAGTGCCAAAGTTGCTAAATTGGCAACAATTGGGTTTCTCGGATCAAGATACTCTCCCAAACCAGGTTTTCAGGTGAAGCCTTGGCTTTGCTCGCCGGGGTGTGAAGCAGCCGCAGCTACCGCTAATATACTGCTGTGGTCTCTGGGGGATCGTTTACCCAACAGCGGAGAACAGAGGACCATCTGAGATCAGGGTAGTTGGGTAGTTGATGAAGTCCACCACTTTCCAACATGTTGAAATATGCTTTTATACGAGTGGTGTTTACATAATCGTTGATTAAGCTGATCAGATTGTTGACTGACTAAATGAACACCAGTCCTCTGACGGTATCCTTTGCCTTGAGAGGTGCAGGAGTGAGTGGTTGTTAAGCTTTTTATACGTCTCCAGTGCAGGAGTGTTTAGTCTGAGGGGGACTAGTGATTGGTGGCCATTGGGTCATTTCAGTAGAGAGAGCTGGCTAAGCTGTGACATTTCTAAAATGCCTTCAGGTTACGCTGCCAGGAGGGAGTGTGTATGTAACAAGTAGGTGCTGCTAGTGGATGCTTGAGCTTTGTAAGTAGTTTTGACACACACACAAACACACACACAAACATGACACACTGTGTCCAGGAGTCCAGGACTGGGGCATAGGGTGGTGTGTAAGGGGATACTGGTGTGAGCCATGCTGCCCCTTAGCCAGACAAAGTGTTTGAGGAGTGCTGAAATGAAGACTGCTCTTCCAGAGACCTGAATGAGGGACTCACTCAGCTTTCAGAGCTCTCTCTCGCTTGTATCTCTTTGTCTGTCTCTTTCTCTCTCTGTCTCTCTGTTTCTCTCTCTCTCTCTGTCTCTCTTTCTGTGTCTCTCTCTCTTTGTGTCTCTCTCGCGCTGTCTTTGTTTTTGTCTCTAATTCTCTCTGTGGCCCTCCCTTTCAGTCTCTCTTTCTCTCAACCTCTCTCTCTGCTCTGTCTCTCTCTCTCTCTCTGTCTCTCTCTTTGTTTCTCCCTCTTCCTCTCCCTCTTTTTCTCTCTCTCACACTTCTTGTCGGCTCATTCAGACATAGGGAGGCTGTATACACCTCCCTGCCCCAGCCCTGCCTCACTGTCCTAGCCCTGCCTCACTGTCTTAGCCCTGCCTCACTGCCCTAGCCCTGCCTCACTGTCTTAGCCCTGCCTCACTGTCCTAGCCCTGTCTCACTGCCCTAGACCTGCCTCTCTGCCCTTTCTGTCTCTTTTTGTCTCTCAATCTCTCGGTCTCTGTCTCTTTGTTTCTCAATCTGTCCCACTGTCCCAGCCCTGCCTCTGTCCCAGCCCTGCCTCTCTGTCCCAGCCCTGCCTCTCGGTCCCAGCCCTGCCTCTGTCCCAGCCCTGCCTCTCTGGTCCTGCCCTGTCTCACTGTCCAGAGGCAGACGGCCTCTTACCAGGGGGTGTCAGACCAGACCAGATCAGACCCTGGTCTGCACGGCGCTAATCCCTGAAGTCCCTGGAACAACTAGCTACTTAGCCCCTCCTAATCAGATCAGAGGCACTATTGTTGTAACATCTACCAATACCCAGGCTCTGGATTACATCTTGTTAGAGATGAATGACACACAGGCATGGGGCACGGTGTGAAGTGTGTGGTGTTGCGGAGGGTTGTGCGGTGGGTTGTGTGTGTCCAGATCTTTGCCTGAAAAGAGACATTTCATTAGGATGTAGGGACGGTCCCTGTATCTTGCATTGACCATCACATGAGCGTTGCTATCTGTGTTCAGTAGCCTTGCTGTGTGGGTGTTGTAGTTCTGGTGGGTAACCATGGTAACTATGTCTCTCCTTGTCTTCCTCAGAGGTCGTACACGTTAATAGTGGAAGCCATGGACTTCAATAACAACACCAGTGGTGAGTATCTGTCTTCCTGTCTGTTTCTTTCTTTTCCTGTTGTAGTCCTCTCTCTCTCTCCCCCCTCACTCCATCTCATTAACTCTCCGCCTCTCTCTCTCTCTCCCCCTCCCTCTCTCTCATGTTAACCTTTGGGGTTAGTGTGTTGGAGGCCAAGAATGGAAGTTTATTTTTCCTGAACCGCCTGCCCCCTCCCACCTCCCACACAGCCTGGGGAATGTGTGTGTGTGTGTGTGTGTGTGCAGGGAGTGTGTTGACAGGTGCGTGTGACAGGACAGGGAAGAGGAAGCAGAAGGTAGTACAGTAGTCAAACTGTGTGTGTGTGAGGGTGTATATGTGGGGGGGGGGGGGGGGGGGGGGGGGGGGGGGGGGGGGGAAGAGAAGGAGAGGGGTATGTCTAGATCCCCTTGGGGCAGGGGGGGGTCGTGAGGGGGGGGTCGTGCTGCCCTTATGAAAATGTTTTCATTAGTCTGATGACTGATGGCAGGTGCTGCCCGCCTGGGGGAGGTTACACTGCCTCACTGTCACACAGACAGACAGGAAGCACGAGGCTCATCCACAACCTGGATCCAGCCAGTCAGCCAGCCAGCCAGTCAGCCAGCCAAGGGACTGAAATGTTACCCCAGCTGTAGCTATATGTTACAGAGCTGCTCTGCTTGTCATCAGGCTTGTCAGTCTCTGGGAGGGTGAGGAGGAAGCAAACTATTACAGCCTCTCTTTCATTATCATGCGGTGAATATATGACCATAACTTCACATTAGAGGTTTTCAGAGTAGAGACCAGAATGTGGAGGAATACTTTCGACTTCCAAGCCTACACCTTCACCCTGGTTGTGAGCTTCGGGGCCTCCAGATGGTCGGTGGTCATGTTGGCTATACAGTGGAGACCCCAGTCAAAGATATTCTGCACCTCTCTGTGCTTGTCTTAGCAGGTCTGGGGTCAGTGGGGCCCAGGCCCTCTCTCTTGTTTGTTGTCCCCCAGAGAGCTGTTAGGGCCCAGGTGTGAAAAGCCTTCTGATTGTACTGGAGCTGGATGAGCACAGCTGAGCTAGCCTGGCTTGCCTGGTTTGTTAGAATGATTAGCATCAGGTCCACAGGCCTAGCCTGTTAGCATGAGCTCCACCTGGGTAGCATAGCCTTTTGGCATTAGGATCACAAAGGCTTTATCCATTCTCCCAACAGTTGACAAAGACCAAAGGTAGCAGATTTCTGCACAGTGACACCATTTGAACATCTGACAGAGGAGAAGAGAGGAGAGGGAAAACAGGAAATCCCAAAACAGAGCATAATAAAGTAAATAAAGTAGAGTACAGTAAGGTCCTCGTCAATGATATGTCGAAATACATTTTTGTCTAACATAAAAAAAAAAAATATATATATATTTTGGAACCTTTAGAATATATTTTTTTCTAAGCTTTTTTTCAAAAAGATCTTTTCAACCTTTAGAAAAAAAACTTTTTTCGAAAATGGATATCTTGTTTTTTCCCACTTGTTACCTCTACACTCTCAGGTAACGTTCACTTCCAGATCAGTTTCGTTTTTTCTTGGAAAAG